>NC_056740.1:273799534-273999534 GCF_019279795.1 Protopterus annectens
GTCAAACATCAGGGCGTTTACCCATAATGTGTACAGGTTACGGGTATGAAGGTAACCTGTCCAAAATACATGTACAGAACTAGTGATACTAGGTGGACAGGTGAGAAGAAAGACATCAGGACAAATGAGAAAACATATACAAGTCATACGCATGTACTCCGACAAATGTGAATGACAACGTATGCCCTGTGAATGTCAATGTGGAAGGTTAATAGACACAAAAGTAATGTGTCCCTCAGGGTGTCATGCAGTGTCACCGTAACAATGTCCAGTCCCTCATACTGGCTCGTGAGCTCTGCCACTGACGGAAAGCGCAAATACCGACGCACACATACGGTACATGATAGACTAATTAGTGTGGATAAGCAGCTGTTGGCCTGTATGAGGAATACAACTCTCTGGGTGGGTGTGTCCTGCAATATAAATGTAATGGCATGTGGCCTGTGATGCCGCCATACAGTGTGTGTATTGGTGTCAGAAAGTTGATATCTTGTATCAGACACATACTCCGCAACTGTACAGATTTACGTAGAATGTGCAGAGTTCTGCCTCATATGTTTGGTGTCTTCCACGTAACATCAGTACCATTCTGGCACATTCCTGATAACTGAAGTCATGAAATAATGACAAACATGTGATTAAGACACCAAATCCGTCAGAAAAGCCATACTAATGCAAAACCTATTATTGTGTCAACTATCTACGTTTGTAAGAGCAACATGTCAATACTGCCCCTATGTGTCCCACTATCAGATAAGGCCTTGTCCAGACGTTTGCTCTAGGAGGTGGAGTGGTATGATCAGAAACAAATACATGTGTGAGAAAACAGCATTATCAACTGCAAGATAACGCAGAAGGTATGAAATGCGCTGCAGTAGGACGTTCAGTACTGTCCGCAGGTATGTGCTGACATGTCAAATGACACAGCAGTCTACATGAAGTACCTATAGGGCTGTCACCTTTACAAATGATGATAGTGGGACATACCCACAGCTATGCGCACAGCACAAATAGACATACACACAGCAAAACTAGGCCATGATACATGAAGCCTCTGGCATGTACGAGTACAGTGAGAGTACAGCAAGGATAGATGTCTGCCAAGATATACAGCAAATGCCTGTAAGGGCGTGTAACACCGCCCGTAACACGGACGATGCATGGACAATGTTGGGATTTGCAACATACCCCATTGGTATGTGAAAGCTATGCAAATATGCGATACATGAAACAGTCAGCTGTCCATGCAAGAGCAGAGTTATGGGCAAAAAATAGATTATATATATAGAGAGAGAGATACAGACATACACACACAGACACACACACACATGTGGCAGGGCTGGTAATTGAACTTACACATTACTACCCTATCACACTACAGCATGACGCATTTACAGAACGCGCTACCGTGATTACTAAACACAGCAGACCCACAGGCATTCTACTAGGTGCGTGTCAACATCCGCAAAGACGTCAGCAGGATATAGTCATGGTGCGAAGCGTCTCAAAGCATAATCTGAGTCCCCAGGCGGACGGGAGCATGCACACACACACACCCACTTGGCAGGCCTAGGAATTGAACTTACACCTAACTACCCTATCACACTACAGCATGACGCATTTACAGAATGTGCTATCAAGATTACTGAGCACAGCACTCCCAGAGGCATACTTCTAGGTGGGTGACATCATCCGCAAAGGCAAAGACGCTGATAGGGAATGTATGTGTTGTGAGACATGTAAAAGCATTACTATGTCCCCAGGCAGCTGGAAACACACACACTTGGCAGAGCTGGGAGTTGAACATACACCTAACTACCTTATCACACTACAGCATTACACATTTATAGAACGCGCTACCGAGATTACTGAACACAGCACTCCCAGAGGCATACTTTTAGGTGGGTGACATCATCCGCAAAGATGCCCATAGGGAATGTATGTGTTGTGAGGCATGTAAAAGCATTACTGTGTCCCCAGGCAGCTGGAAACACACACACACACTTGGCAGGGCCGGGAGTTGAACATACACCTAACTACCTTATCACACTACAGCATTACGCATTTACAGAATGCACTACCGAGATTACTGAACACAGTGCTCCCAGAGGTATACTTCTAGGTGGGTGACATCATCCACAAAGGCAAAGACGCCGATAGGGAATGTATGCGTTGTGAGGCATCTAAAAGCATTACTGTGTCCCCAGACAGCTGAAAACACACACACACACACACATGCTTGGCAGGGCCGGGAGTTGAACATACACCTAACTACCTTATCACACTACAGCATGACGCATTTACAGAACGCACTACCGAGATTACTGAACACAGCACTCCCAGAGGCATACTTCTAGGTGGGTGACATCATCCGCAAAGGCAAAGACGCCGATAGGGAATGTATGTGTTGTGAGGCATGTAAAAGCATTACTGTGTTCCCAGGCAGCTGGAAACACACACACACACACACACACACTTGGCAGGGCCGGGAGTTGAACATACACTTAACTACCTTATCACACTACAGCATTACGCATTTACAGAACGAGCTACCGAGTTTACTGAACACAGCACTCCCAGAGGCATACTTCTAGGTGGGTGACATCATCCGCAAAGGCAAAGATGCCGATAGGGAATGTATGTGCTGTGAGGCATGTAAAAGCATTACTGTGTCCTCAGGCAGCTGGAAACACACACACCCGTCAGGGCCGGGAGTTGAACATACACTTAACTACCTTATCACACTACAGCATTACGCATTTACAAAACGTGCTACTGAGATTACTGAACACAGCATTCCCAGAGGCATACTTCTAGGTGGGTGACATCATCTGCAAAGGCAAAGACGCTGATAGGGAATGTATGTGTTGTGAGGCATGTAAAAGCATTACTGTGTCCCCAGGCAGCTGGAAACACACACACACACACTCACACACTTGGCAGGGCCGGGAGTTGAACATACACCTAACTACTTTATCACACTACAGCATTACACATTTACAAAACGCGCTACTGAGATTACTGAACACAGTACTCCCAGAGGCATACTTCTAGGTGGGTGACATCATCCGCAAAGGCAAAGATGCCAATAGGGAATGTTTAGAGAGTGAGCAGTCTGAAAGCATATTACTGTCCCAAGGTAGACGTAGACAAACACGGCAGTGCTGTCATTGGGCCAACTAAATATCTACGGAGCACTACAACACTAAATAGATACGGGATGCACCACAGACAGTTCACCCTTCGAGACAGCAACCAGTGTGTTCAATGTAGACATCCATCGTGACATTGAAAATGGACATCTGTTGCCTGGATGACCACCATGGCTATACAGGATGTCAATGGCCATGCCCACACGCTTAGTATCACACGTCTGTTTGGAATGTACTGTGTGTCCATCTACACAACGGAGTACTGGGCATGCCCACACACTTAGCAGTTGCAAAGGGCCATCTAGCATGCATACGGAGTCTAATCAGGGAAGGGCGCAGTGTGGAATGTACTGTGTGTCCATCTACACAACGGCGTACTGGGCATGCTCGCACACTTAGCAGTTGCAAAGGGCCATCCTGCATGCACACGGAGTCTAATCATGGAAGGGCGCAGTGTGGAATGTACTGTGTGTCCATCTACACAACGGCGTACTGGGCATGCTCACACACTTAGCTGTTGAAAAAGGGCCGTCTTGCATGCAGATGGAGTGTAAACACGGAAGGTCTCAGATTGTACTGTACCGTGTGTCCATCTACACAACAGTGTACATGGACTGTACTGTGTGTCCATCCACACAACAGCATACTTGGCATGCTCACACACTTAGCTGTTGCAAAGGGCCATCTTGCATGCAGATGGAGTGTAAACATGGAAGGTCTCAGATTGGACTGTACTGTGTGTCCATCTACACAACTGTGTACATGGACTGTACTGTGTGTCCATCTACACAACAGCATACTGGGCATGCTCACACACTTAGCTGTTGCAAAGGCCTGTCGTGCATGCAGATGGAGTGTATACACAGAAGGGCACAGTACAGAAGGGCACAGGAAGGTATAACTGTCCTCACGCACAGGGCGGTCACACATGCAGCGACCTGTACACACACAGCTGCCATCACAGCTGTCACAGGTGCAGGTCACACATGTACACACTGCAGTGTACACTGTGGCTGTCAAGTCAGCACCATGTCATCGGTGCAGCACTACACAGCCTTACAGTACCACAACACCATGTGACACATGACCACTGGGCTGTACAGAGGTGTACACCAGCTGTGCAGAGTACACATGTACCAACAGGGATCCATTAGGTGTTATGCATTGCAATGATACCAGTATACATGCACAGGTCGGCTCAAGACATACCACGGCCCTTACACAGCTGTGACACCTGACTGTTGCTGTACACCAATGAACTCACGTCTCGATATGTCATACATGTGATTGTGTGGATGTGTGCATGGACTGCACACACAACACATACATACATAGCCTGTGATGTACCTCATGCATAACAGTGGCCTAATCAATGCTACACACGTGAATGGAAGGTGGGCCCATGTCTGTTGAATGCCCACACTACAGGGGGTAGCAATGTTGACCGGGACACATACCCTTGTACTGGTCACCTGTGACACCCATGATATCATACCACAGTCCATGTGTTATGTATGTCAACACACATGTCCAACAATAGCAATGCATACAAACATGGCAACAGGAGACACATGTGACATCTGTACTGTGCATGCAGCAACCATGCATGTGCAGTGGCCGATGTCCGTACCATAGTTGCACCAACCTACGACATGCAGTCACAATGCAGACCCATCATTGACACCTGTATACGGTGACATACAAACAGCACATATGGAGGGATGTGTGTACATAACGTGGTGTACCACCTGTGTAGATGTATGTGTGCAGGGGGTGGCTCACAGTTGTGTCACACACCATCCCATCATGCCATGTGCAAACAGTACGCTATGTCGCTGTTACGTGATGGTGCTGACATAATGCATACACAGCGGTCAGGTGTTACCAACTATATGTCACATGGCACCTGTAACACCTACAACCTCCCATGTGCATATAGCAGCACATTTGCCAGATATAGCGTTGGTACACATAATGCAATCAATACCGCTGCATGTCTATCAAACGTGTCATCATATGGCAGGTGTATAATTCCCAGTGCTGCCATGTGTGTCTGAATGTGTGACCAGAGATGCCACATATCGCAGGGAATATGTCCCAGTTGTTACACATCCTTGTACACCATTGTAGAGATCTGTACATACGTCAGTGTGGAAAGCATGACGTCAGCCGGTGTGGTGCATCACACACGTCGGCTGTCCGTATACACATGTGTGGTCACCACAGTGTGTGTGTGTCTGTATGTATGTGTGGTGCTTGGTGTGAGGGTGTATGCTAATATACGGTGAGAAATGATCACTAACCCCACGTGGTGACTAACCCATAATGGTGATGCATTGCACTACCCTGTTGATGCCATAGGTCCCAGCTATACTGGCTACCTGTGCATGTTCCTTCTCTGTGACACGTCGTGTCGGTGCATAGTACTGTGAGGGTGATGACCACATAGGCAAGGGTCCCCACCTGCACACTATGGGGTGTGCGTTATAGTGGTGTACACCCCGTGAATGTGGCCATGTTCCCGTGCTGTTACAGGGTCCTACTGCTGCACAGTGTGGCCTCCAGCTACCAAGTGTCACCACACAACATCATTGACCAGACAGCTGTGTACAACCCCTGCACCATGTCACCATACCTGTAATGTGTCCTGCTATGTATCTCACGTCTCTGTCCAGTGTAGCCTGTGGCACTGACCACATGCGTCAGGGGCAGTATATGTGCGGACATCTATGTCATGTTGGTGTTTCCAACAGTCAGGTTGAGGGTACATGTAGCATGCTGATATTGCCAGACGTGCCTGTGAGCAATCCACAGTTACACGTGGAGGACTGCAAACACTGCTACCTGTAGGCACATGCAAGTACACCATAGGAGGGAACCAGGGTATCACAACCAACATGGTGCTACAGATGTAACCGAGACACATACCGTGAACACATCACAATGCATGGTGCACCTGCAATACATGGTATGACCGGTGCATGCCGACAGTACACAACCTATGTCACATACACATCTCTCAGTATTCACACACAACCACTGCAGCATACACACCCCTCACTATGCATACACAGGTAATATCACATACACATCTCTCAGTATTCACACACAACCACTGCAACATACACATCCCTCACTATGCATACACAGGTAATATTACATACACCTCTCACTATGCTGTTCACCCTGTGCATCAGAATATTTGTGCATAACCCTGCACCAATGGTGTGGATGACAGGGATGCAGCACAGGCTTCATCATATGCACAGGGTGATATGTTTGCCAGAGGCATAGTCTGCACCAATGGATAACATCATGTGTGTGTGTAAGGGCCGGTGAGTTGACTGGACATGTCTGTGCAGAATGCATGTGGATGTTGTGGAGCCCTACAGTTGTGTTTGCTGTGTGCGTGTATGTGTGTACACAGTTCTGCCATCTGTGAGGCCTACACGGGGTATAATTGACAGCCCCAGATTGTACAGAGCAGGTTGTACAGCTCACTGTGTCCGTCCATGGCCACATGACCTGTGCCTGCCTGGGGTTGCACGGCAACTACCAGGTGGAGGTACAGAGTGGCTACTGTCCGATGACACATGTCTGCTGGAACTGTGTCCCCGCTGAGAACGTCCAGGGCCATGTCCACGTGGCCTGCTGTGTCCTGGTGTTGACAGCGCAGCACCAGCTGTACTGCTACTGCTACCGGCACTATGGGAGCGGGCATGTGAGGTGGCATGCTCATGTCGACCTACACTAGGTGGTGTTGCCGGCCTACGTCCACGTGGCCTACACCTCACTCCTACCAGATGTTCCAGCACAGATAGCTCCCACTCACGGATTGCCATTCCTTGGTCAAGGATTCTGACCATTTCACCTAATCGCCTATCCAGAACATTAGCAATCTGCTGTTGAGCATTTGCCAATGCCTGGATGTTGTCATTTAGGGTATGGATAGCAGCCCTCTGCAGCCTCTGCCTGTCTCTGTTCTGCCATTCAGCATGTGCCTGTGCCGCCATTACAGTCTGGAGCATGCGTCTGGTGATACCAGCTGCTGCGCTCTGTCCTGCAGGTGCATGTCTGACAGAGGTCCTCCTACGAGCAGCACCAGCCACATGCCTGTGTGGCACATCTGCAGTCAGTACACTGACACCATGGTGTGTAGACACTCCTTCTGTAGCCACCACACGTTCCTGTTCCATGCTAACAGACGCTGACTGTCCTTCCTCTATGGCCACTGGTGATGCGGTATGTGTTGGCAGCAGAACTGTGTGCGGGAAAGAGGGGGACATAGCTGGGATGGTAACCATTGGCACAGATTCAGCCCCTGACAGCCCTGCCTGTACCTCATGCATATGTTCATCACCGCTAGTATCTGTGGGGACACTAACATCAGATGGACCTCAGGAGGGTAACGCACCTACATCACCTGTGAATCTAAAGAAATACTGTAAAGTACAATAGACACAAACACAGACACACACACACACACACACACACACACACACACACACACACACACGCACACACACACACACACACACACACACACACACACCCACACACACACACACACACACACACACACACACACACACACACACACACACACACACACACACACACACACACACACACACACACACACACACAGACACACACACACACACACACACACACACACAAACACAGACACACACACAAACACAGACACACACACACACACACACACACACACACACACACACACACACACACACACACACACACACACACACACACACACACACACACACACACCATGCATGTGATTTGTCAGATGGCATGCAGCATGCCTGTGATACAGCAGAGGGCATGCAGCTCAGACATTAATAGTGTTAGTAAGCATACCTCCCTGGGGTGCACACTACAGCAAGCAGGTGTCATATCAGTAGCCATGCAGTTCACACAATCATGGTAGTATGCATGCATCCCCGTAATACACCATGTGGCCCAGACAAGGAAAACAGTACACATGGCTGACGTGACCTTGACATGTAATCTGCTGACATGTGCATTAACATGCATACATGTCTAACACAATGGTGTCCTGACACATGTACAGCATCATAATGGGCATCACATTGCAGTGTTGTGTGCATGCCCTACAGATAGAATGCATGTTTAGCAAATGTGCATGAGCATGGGAGGGTAGTGTGAGCTGTCTACATTTCTATACAGTGTGAAGTACAGACACTGTGCCATTGCATGGCATCATGAGACATCTATGTTGCTGTAGAATGCATAATATGTACACATTGCATAGCCTTAACTGCAACACAGTCGTGATGTTCAACAGATCGTATATGGTAGACTTCAGTGACACCTCCAGTAGCTGTGCACAAGCTTTTAGGTTGTCCAGTGTACCACATCAACTGTATAATCGGTCAACTAAGGCTATAATTGGACCATGTTTGGACAATGTGCAACAGGGTGTATACACATCCCAAGTACTGTGTGGCTACATGTCTCTGGCCATCCCCCATGGCCATGTGTGCACATGTGTTAGCCAATTGTGTGTGATGGGCATCTATCTCACATGTCTGTGTTGTCCCATATGACATACACCCATAGATGTCAGATATGTCACAATCCACAGGGTTATGCAGACAATGGGTTGTATGTTTGGTATGTGGGGTATAGGTCATGCAATAGTGTGACAATATTGCAGACAGAACACTACATGTCTGGGACATGTTAGGTGGCACATCACAATGTGTGCACCCAATGCAGGGGCATATGACACAATAGTGGCACCTGTGGGCTGCCCATTACACAGCTCACTTTGTGGTACTGTGTGCGTACCACACATGTTGTTCCAATGCATACTACATATGCCTCCAGTGTAGAACACCTCCACCGTTGTATGCACAGCTGACCACACATGTCGCAATGACAAGTACTGTGGTTTCAAGTTAGTGTATCATTATGTTTGTATATATTGCACATGGGTGGCCTGTGTGAATGACAGGTGGTGCAACCTCCATATCGTGACTGGAGCAAACATCAGGTGTGCAAGTGTTAACTGGCCACATGGCAAATAGATCTACACTGTAACATGCCTGATACTGATGACAGTCTCACCTGCAATGGACTCATGTCTGTGCGGCACACCAGAGGTACCTGTATAGGGGTGACACACCAGTATGAACATTATCCATGACTGTATGACAGCCACAGGTTGCACTGTGCATGTGAACACATTCACCTGTGTAATAGCATATAGTATGCACATGTGTGCATACACAACGTAGCATACTGTAGTATGCAGCATGTGTGACAACATACCTTGCATATGTTGTTACTTCACATAATGTACAGTGACACATGCAACTACATGGGATATAATAGCCATATGTGCAGTACTGACTTAGTAGGCAACTCCAGGCTCATTGGTTGGGAGGCATCCACCTCCACGATGGCAGCTAGTGTTTCTGGATGCTGTTCCCTGGGTGTCCCCAGACTGGCCAGTAGCTCCTCGGTGTGTGTGAGTGGGGGCTGGGTTGGTGGCCCACCACCTGTTCCACCTTGTTCCCTGGTGATTGCAGTGGCACGCTGTTTTGCATGTCATATCAAGTCCGTGCAGTGTCTGCGCACCTGCTGGTAGGTGCAGTTATAGCCACCCACATCGTTCACCTTCCTGTGTAGATCCGGCCACAGGTCATCCTGCTGTTGGGCATGCTGTGGCACATGGCTGAACAACAAGTCATAGTTGTCATGGAGCTGTGGGATGAGGACATCATCCTCCTGGCGGGTGTATGCTGGGAGGCTTGTACGGGGCATTATCTGTAAGACATAATGATGGTGACAGGTCACAGTTTCAGAGATGTACAGAGATACTGCTGCACATACATTTCTATGACATCTACTACATCTGCACAGTTATCTTTGCAAAGCATCATGACACTGACATGACTGACGTGTTTGTGTCACACATGTCACACCCATTATGCATTGGATATCATCACCATATATGTGTGTCACCTCATTACAGTGTTCATACTCCATGTAAATGCTGTCTTGCTCTGGGCATGTCTATTTGCCTGCACTTGTGTTCTTACCTATCTGCACATGCCTGGATGTGTCCACGGTACTACTGTTGACCTGGATGCTGTGTATATGTCACATATCAACACAGACACAGCCGTAATGAACTTGAGCAGTGACAATGCACACATACGCAT
This sequence comes from Protopterus annectens, assembly GCF_019279795.1. NCBI lineage: Eukaryota > Metazoa > Chordata > Ceratodontiformes > Protopteridae > Protopterus > Protopterus annectens. The sequence continues at coordinate 273,809,904 of NC_056740.1, forward strand.
GGACACCTGTACATGCATGTATTTTGCCATATACATCTACACAGCACTGTACAACTGTTCACCATCCTGCCACGGATCACCTGTATTGCACATGTGATAGACATGGGACAATGGCTAGTCAGACGACATTCGCAGGGATGGTTATCAACCATAGCATGTGTGGGCACGGTTTCCAAGCTGTACAAGACAGCCATTGTGCCACCGCAAGGTGCATCAGTGCCACATTACTGATCCAGTCAGTAGATAGTACATCTACCATGCGACCATCTCATCATGTATGACTGGGATGACATGTGCAGCTTTGATGGACAGGGTTGCATGGTATGGTGGGAGTATGTCACATATATGGCACAGGGATCTGTCCAGCCTGTGGCGATCCTAGTATTAGGATGGTGGCTGTCCATGACATATGTCTTATAGATCAGGTTATGGACATGTAGCATGTCCATCATCATGGTGTAGCAAATGTCCTTCTGCAAGGTAGACAGCATGCTGCATAGTGGAGGTGAGGATTGTGAAGGCTGGTATCGCACATCCATGCATAGCCATTACCCCTTACAGGTGGTATGTGATCCAATATTGGTCACCACAGTGCTGTATATGCCTGTCCAGTGATCTCCGTGCTCATGGATGGCACCCTGACATGAAATGAGTACCTCATATGACTACCTAAGTGGCCTGGAGACGTCACCATGTCGGGGGGTGCACTGCACAGCACCATCCCTTACACAGTGTCCATAATGTTGACCACAGCCTAGGTAGTAGTTTATGGGTACAGGGATGTTCACCTAGCGGTGACACTGCTGGTATCATCCATCAGACTGTGCACATATGTCACACACCTCACCCACACAGCCCATTCTGTATGTTGTTCACAACACTGACACAGCTATACTGATAGGGCATGGCCATTCACAGCCTTACATACACAGATGCCTAACATTTGTCTGTGTGGTATGGGCTACAATGAGGGTGAGGTACAACACATTAACCCTGTTCTACTGTAGCTGGCACTGGTGTGCTGTGCACATGTCACTCTTGCACCTTTTGTAGTTGTGAGTCTGTCAACAGGCCACTGGTGGAACACTCCTGTGACATGCAAAGGTATTTGTAATCAAATATCCGTGCTGTCTTGTACATCGGTACTGCTAACATCTACAGTGCTAATGGTTCATGGACATGCACACCATACTCAGCAGGGTTATAGTGTGGTGCCATCAACACTTGTGGGTTGATATTATCCAACACCCTATCTGTATTGTATGGTCATGCTAGGCACTTGTTCAGAACTTGTGATCATGTCATGAGCTACTGATTACTATAGCACCCATTCCACACCATTTCCCACAGGTACACTGGCTGTCCTACACTTCCCAGCTTGCTTATGGTACAACAGCTGTTGTACACATGTAACGCACATATCCTGTGGGACATGGTTGTATATACAGGCATGTCTAACAGTCACGTACCAGTGCTACTGCCTGTCTATATGAGGGATATGTCGTACATGTGGCAATAGAGCAATTGTCTCATGTACACATTCAATGCTCACCTCCCAACATATGGCACTACAGCCTGTCGGGGATGCACTTCTGCAGCCGTGCTGGGGGCATAGCTTGCAGGTGTACCTCATTACGAGGAACATACCTCATATGGGGTTCTAAAAGGTGTATGTTCCTCAAGGTTCCACATTGAAAGGGTCTGTCACACATTCATTGTTGTAAATTGTTTACCTGCTAGCCATGGCTAAATAGATGGGAATCATATTAATTCATTAGAATATCTTTTTTATACGTAAAACCAGCCTATTTTAGCCATCATATGCCCTTCCTAATTGAAGCTATTAGTAAGTCAGTTGTAAGTGTTCCACATTTTGCCCATTTGTCACACAGTATGAGGGCAAATGTTCCTCAGTTTGGGGACAGGAGGTTGAAAGCTATGGCTGGGGGTAATGCTGTCAACAACCCTGACTGCACCTGACAGTCATTTGGGGATGTGTAACATTCGCAACACACACCACCCATCACATAGTCTCACATGATCTACACCACTGGTCACATCTACGAGGACAACTTGTGCAGTACATCTCCATACTCACTGTAGGCACCAGAGGTAGCCCCCATCATGAAAGACAACATCACCAGCTTATAGCCCACAGACTCATGTGTGCCCATCACATACAGCCAATGGTGAATTATAACATTCACAACACACCAGTCATAGATGACTCTGTAGGGAGTCAAACTGCAGTTCCACACAGCAGGCTACACAAGGCGTTAGTCTCTTACATCTTGCTGTCGGGTAACTGCTTCTGCAACATAACCTATGCACCCATGCCACACCTCACCAGGTACGATATGACTGTCATTCTCCATGTTAGTGTGACTGCCCTGTGATGCCACTTCACAGACTACGTGTGCAGGGACATGCAATAGCTCACCAGTCTTATAGCCCTGAGGGTGTGGGCCAAGCCCCGGGGAGCATTTTGCATTCGTCTGGACACGATACCACTGTACAATGACTGACTGTGTCACTTCAACTGTTGTCTGTGCTCCTATTGTCATTCCACAGGCATCTGGTATCTGTCCGCTATGACTGACCTAGTCAAACACAATGCTGTGGCACAGATGACTTGCACCTGTCAGCCCTGGGAGTACAGCTCACATGTAAGGCATTTGCTGCTTCTATACTGCCTGTCTTGCACAGTTTCCAATAACTGTCACCAGCAGGGCGGTAACTGGCAGGCACGGCATGGGGTCATGTGACACAATGCTTGCATCCTCCTCTGTGATGCACGCAGGCAAGGCACACCTTAAAATGCACCACTCAAACATCTCTGCAGTGACTGGGAGCTGTCTCTAGACTCTGCAGAGCACACCTGCAATGACAGGTTATAGACAGACCATACTTTTCAGGCACATACCTCGACCGGCACACCCACAGCTGAGGGGTTCCCATATCCCACTATGTTTTGCACACATCCTGGCAAATTACTTAGCACAATGCATCAGAGGTGCTCCATGGGCAACTAACTGTGTCCGAGACCGCTATACACATTGTAACAAGCGACAGAGTCAACATCATACCCCACGGGTAACATACCTTCTATGTTGGTATAGTGGACAGTGGGCCTCAGACAGCTACTACTGATGCATGACTGACACTACCCCACACTTCACTGGGATAGCCACTCATGTACCGACACATCCATGAGTCATACCCTCTGCTCTGCTGGGTCAACCCATACACACCACCTCCAAGACCTACATTACCCTTGGCATGAACACTACCACCATGTGACTGGTGTTACACACCTGGGGTTATCCCCTCATTGTTGGATTCCGACCATATGCTAATCGACCTTGTTAGCCACATCCCGGCAACACACCCATCACAGCATACACAGTACATGAGTACTACAACACCTACTACAGACATCTGCTGACAGCGGTTGTTAACATCATGACACCTGTGCAGATGGACAATGCACATACAAATGCTGACACATACCCCAGTGCACTTCATTAGCATGTACATAGCTGCATGGATCATGCTATTCCACACAGAGCCATGATGGTACACACCAGATAACAGACACCACTCTGGTGGTCATGTTCCATGGACATATGATGTACAACAACAGGTGTAGGCTGTTGCACAGTGGTGTGCATTCCCATGTGTGGGGTGGCTCACTGGTCAGCCGTGGTGGGGCCACAGAGTCCCTCATCACATACTCCAAGACTAGCTACGTAAACATGACTGCCACACATTCTGAGGTGTACCACCAGGCATTATGGTAGTATATCAGTAGTTGATGGCAACACCCACATCTGCTGTCACATACAACAGTGACTCAGGAACATTGCAGACCCAGGTGTTGTTGCCAACATGCTGGAGGATGGATTCAATGCTGACATTACACCCTCTCACTCACTACAGGGCCGCAATCCATACATGAACATTGTGGTGTCCCTGTGGTCACACCTACACAGTACTGACCTACACTCTATATGTCCTGGGACACTGGCCCCATGTCACCTTCCAACGTCCCAGGCTGTGATGTCCACCAACCTCTGAATTACATGTCTCCCCACTAGGCCACCATATTCAGTAATAGCCTTGTTTCAGACATTGTAGCCCCTGAATGGCACACAGCAGCATTTATCACACTACACACAGGTGGCACCATATTGCAGGAGTGGGACTATAGTCCTACACACCTGACTGGACTGTTCTGCATGGCTATGGGGCACATCATCAAGGACGTCATTCACAGAGACATTGTTGGGCTCCCGTCCTTTGCTGCCACCCAGGTTGGGCTTGTTAGGGCCAGAGCATGGCCCCTACACATGGTGGACTCCTTTCATACAGTTACCAGGGCAGTTGCTGATGGTATGGGAGTCCACACATCCTACATTGTCCTCTCATTGCCTTTCAGCACCATTCCCCATTCTGGTATTGACAGCATACACATCCACCTGCACATCGTACTCTGTGTCTCAGGATGTTATGCTATGTGGCTCATGGGCAGGACACACAGTGAGGCCAGCATACCATAGTACCTACTACATGTCAGGTACATTTGGCATACCACGGTCCTCAGTCATAGGGCCCCTCATGTTCAGTATATGCTTCCCTGCGGAACAGGCTAGCACATGGGACTTTCCCTACCTAGCTTTCAAACCCCTGCATACCAAGCACCATGATTGTTCCACCAGCTGATACTGACTCCAACCATATGGGTGTCGCTGTGACAGATACATAATATGACTATCATGGCATCAAGCTGCATGACACATGGTGCATGCACATCACCTTTGCATTACACCATTCACCCACTGACTATCACATGGATGGTAGTCCCCTAAATACATATCACATTGTACATGTTTGCAGTACACACATATGTCGCACCCACTCCTGTGATTACCGTATTGCCACTGTGGCGTGGATATCTTTCTACGTGGCCACACCTATCTGTACTGGGTGTGTAGCTGGCACATAGGCACCCATTGTACCTCTGAACTCAAGACATCTACACACATTCAAGGGTACACCACCCCATTTAGGGTGTACCTTACACAACAGCTACAGCTTTACATGCCACAACATTAACACACCATGATGTTTACTGAGCTATGACAGTTTAAATATGCGGCTGCACTACGGACACCACATGTGTACACATTTGCATACTACATACTCAGGGGTGACCTCTGCTGATCAGACAGGGCCCATGTCCACAACATTATTAATGGATATACTCCTCATACGCGACATAAGCAGAGGCCACTGTGAGCAACATGCTCATGGATATGTGCACTCACGCCACAATGAGTGGGATGTGCTTGTGGGTTACATTCCCAAACTGGACACTCACCATGCTTTGGCACATAAGTCCTATGTACATCACGCAGGGACACTCAGTAGCACTGTTCATGTGATACCTCCCTTGGTGGTTGGGAGACACATGTAGGCCTGGGATCACTGCAGTGGCTGTACTGTGCAGAGGTGCAGGTGACACATGGCTCTGCTATTAACAGGACACTACCCTAGAGAGGTGCCACTAGTGTGAACACTGTAGTTGTGCTTACACATGGACTTGCCAGACTGCATAGTACCCCACTATGCACCTGTGAAGCTATTACATGTCCTTTGTGCATGGTTACTTGGTAGCCCTTCCATTTAGATTAGCTATCATGCTATTACTATGTCCCATACCTACAGGCCATATGTATCCTGTTACTGTACATACCAATAGACGATACCTGTGGTATGCATGATATGCCTATTATGCTGTGTAGAATATCTGTCATATCTACCTATAATACTATACATTATACATATTTCACATAGTATTCCATAATGCAAAGCATACTTGCACAGCGGGACCACCTTACAAATGTCATTAACGTTATATGCCCATACACATGCGTGCTGTGACAGTATATCAACATATACTATCCCCTGCTATGGCACGTCCTTGTTGGACATACCCTACCACTGACGGCGGGTTGTATGGAATTGTTCTGTTTAACGCCCTCATGTAGCATCCCTTGTGGTGTCTGTGCTGTGTACCTTGTGTCCCACTGCTGGACGCACAGTTTCTACAAGCCTTAGTATGCTCAGCAAGACATCAGTACATAAATACCTTTCCCCACTTTATGCATTGCGGACATGTTTAATTAATGCAAACCAGGCTATACATACAGTAAAACTAATTAATACAGATCATGCTATACATAACCTTACATATCGGGCGTTCTACATACCTTGTTGTCCTTACGGCGTTTTGTTTCTATCTCTCTCACAGTGTTTCAACTGGTATTCGGTATGAGCATACGGTTTGAATGTCTGGCAAGTCATCCTTATATAAGTCGATACCTGTAACATGTGGATTCATCCCGCCAATTGGTGTTCCTGAGTGACTAATTACTTGCATATCAGCTGTGCAGCTACTCCATTTGCCAATTACGTGGCAACAGTGGGGTATAATTGGATTCTCCACTTGAGCATTGCCTATTTGCCCTACCTTCAAGGAGACGGTCTGTATTGTGTTTTGTTATGTGTAACTGCAACTGCTATGCATGGAGACAAGTATAGTTTGGATTCATTTCCCCCGTGGATTGTGTGTGACAGGTAGAGTATTTGGTTCAACATGTGGGTGTACCTGTCATCCCAACGTGTGATAACAGAGTATTGCAAACAAAACCTGTAACATGGCTGTTTGTTCCATTATACAACGCCTGCAATTTTGCATGACCCCTTTAATTGTGTCTCTCACACGGTATGTTGAGGGTTCTGCAGATGTAATTGACTGACTGGATGTTTGTGCTGCTATTACAGTCTGTATTGCTTTAGTTTCTAGTGTGGGGGATGTCGGTGGGTGTACGTAGCATATACAGGTTTGTGGGCCTTGCATTTCTACATAATCCATATATATGTGTGTGGGCTCCGTCCCTAATTAGAGAGCTAACAGTTAGTAGACTTATGTTACGGGATTGTACGTTGGGACATTGTTAATTGGTTTCTATATCGTCTGCAGGTGAGTTTGCTACTTGTATACCTCCGTAATTGCGGCGATATATCAAGGGATATGTGTAAGTGACAGCTATCCCTTGTATTTCTGTCCCAGATATTTGCAGTCATTGTGGTTGTGTTGTTAAAAGAGCCTGTTTGCCATGGGTTGCCACCTTTTCATATGGTCATTGTTGGACACCTGCGGGACACACAGCGGTGTTTACAGGCCAACACATAGCCACAGTCAGTACACAGGTTAGCACATACTTTTATCCTCACTACATACCTATTGTTGTGTGACTTTGACTACTTATCATATTGCATGTAACATTTACGTTTCTTACATACAGGCATAACTATTACATACGACTGTTACATTATATATGGGACATATTTATGTCCTACCATCTCGGACATTTGCCCTTTGTACTGTTTTATGTCAGGACACACCTGCCCAGGGTGGGGCTGTCCCTCCTACTGTGGGACAGGTAGTAACCGTATGCCTACGGCTAGCTATACCCACACCTACCGTACTGATCTGCCTCTGACTTGGCACTAACAAACACATGTTGCGGACACACACACACATTACAGTCACACAGAGATGCACATGGCACCCTCAACGCACACTTACACAGACTACGGCACTCACAGACACAGTTGAACACAGTACCTACGTGGACCGCGACACCGGCAGCGGTGACTAACTGTCCCTTCATATCATCATACTATTACTCACGGATGTACTGTTCTGGTACTGTGTTCTATCGGTCTTTCAGCCTCGTGGTTACGCATGTCGGTATGTTACACATTCCATGGTTTGTGGTATCCTATTTATTTGTACCTCCAAGGTGTTATGAATGTTGTTGAACTATCTATTATATTTGCAGATATCGCTGAATCCATCTATATCACCATATATCCCTCTACTGCCCTTTCTATCTATATTATATATATGCATATGTGTACATATATATATATATATATATATATATATATATATATATATATATATATATATATATATATATATACAGTTGGCCTTTGAAAGGTACCTGTGGCCAGTATTCACAGGCTTACACATACCTTCATGTCCACTGGGATGGGTTCCCCTCTGTTGTGTCTGGTTCTCAGGCATGGCTGGCACAGCTCCACTATTTGCTGTAAGATGTCCCTGTCCACCCTGTAATGCTCTACTATGTCCAGGTCATGTAGCCCCTGGTAGGTTACCCTTGGTCTGAACACTCTCCTTCTCCTCCGAGGCCTGCGGTGGTTGTCGGCATCATCCTCCACAACACCGTCAGTCTCTAACACATGCTGATGAATCACAGCTATGGCAGCTCCCAACATGTACATTTTAAAAGTTCCCCGTGTGTTTACACCTATGGTGCGGTGTTTGGGAATACACAGGTGTGTGTTGGGTGCTTTCACACTTTATACTATTGTGCTGTGAACACTGATGTTGTCATAGGGTGTGTATGTACGATCGTAGCTACAGGTTATCTTATGTGTTTTACTGCCGGAACTACTATTGTGGTGCCTTTGGTGTTGAATTACATTTGCCTGCCGTGGATTACCTCTTGACCTTCCCTTTACATTTCTGCACGTTGCACCTACCATTTTCTGGCGTGCATCCCGCAGCCTACTTTCATTTGTACTTTCCTGGACCTGGCGTATCTTGCGTTATGTGTGCTACTGCCGGTCTGCTGTTGGTTTGCTTTGCTCTGCTGTGTCAGGTCTCCTGTCTTTGCAATCCAATACCTCCCCTCCTTTCTTTGCATTCCAATGCCTCCCCTATCCTGTTTTGCAGGTTTCTGCAAGCAGACTTGTCAGCTGCCGTCGATTGACCTTCGTGGGTTGACTGGTGTTGATTGCTCATTAGTACTCCAGTTACCCTACTTCCACATTTCCTTCTTTTCTTCCCCTGACCTTCCTGTTTCTGCTATTGTTTGCAGCGCGTGCGTCCGATTACTGGGTTTCGGGCACGTTTTCATCCTCGTACACATGTGCTTTTGGGCACCATGTGTGCTCTCAGATAAACGATTCCTCCCCACCCCTGTCCTGCAGCTTTGCTTAGCAATGGACAGGCCAGATTTGCAATGCTCCAATGTGCTTACTGCTAAGATGGCACACCCCTCTGCTGATGTCATTTATCTCTTCTGAGCCACTCCTCGGTGTTATACCGCTGCGCCGTATGGTACAACCTTCATCCGGCGGGACATTTGCGATTCAGTATTATCTGCCTCATTTGCATGGCATTGACTACTAATTCATAGTTACCGCGCCGAACACTATCGCAGGCCCTTAGCAACCCTTGCACCTTGGTTGTGGTGTTCCATGCCTACCATTGTGTATTATGCTGTAAACCTGATTTCTACTACGTTGCGATTTTATGACATTTTTATATTATTTCTTTATGTTACAGCTTCCGCACACATGCCCTGCGGTTGTGCTGTGCGTTACTGTGGACATGACATTAAATGTTGTTATTTACATGTTGTGCATCTTTTCTTATGCCATTGGCTGTGTATTTCGCCATTGGCATATGTTAACGTTGTGATACCTGGGTCTGGCCCTCTTCCATAGCTCCGATTTTCTGTTTGGGAAAATGTAAACCGTGTTTTTTGGTTTACATTTCTGTGGGCTTACGCTACGCCTGCACCACTTCATGAATCGCTATATGCCTTCATTTGCATGGTGTGACACTGCACATGGGGTGATTAGCATACCTACGCCGGGGGCTGCGCAGTTATGGCGTATGCTGGTAGTGCACGTGGAATTGGATCGTACCTGAATCGCTCGACGGCCATATTTGGCGTTATACCGCCTACGCTATGCCTGCGCCTGGCACAAGCTTCATGAATCCTGGGGAGAGTATTGGTAGAAATCATACCCCTTTTTTCCCCTGTTGAGTTTATTCTTATTTTTGTGTTATTGTCTACACACTGTGACATGTTTGTATGATGTCTTCTCTGTTCATAACTGTTACATTTTCAGGGGGTAATGTGCAGCATCTAATAGAGATAGAGCTGTTTATTGAAGTGTTTATGTCAGTTTTTGTTTCTCTACTTTTATGTATGCCTGACCTTGTTTAGCTAACCATGCTGTTATATTTGTGTTAAATGTTATCCTTTTAAATGTATATGCTGTATGCTTTTTACAACTGAAATTGTCTTGTTTTTTATTTTGTGTAGCATTTTTCTAAGTTTTATTTGTGAAGTATTGTAATTCCCTCTGTTTTGATGTTCAGAATGATGCAAATGAAATACAGATGTCTGTGTTGAATGGTGTGTGCCTTGTCTCGCAGTTGCATTTTATCTATAGTCCTTGAAGCATGTTCCAGACACTGAACATTCAGCTTGTTTCAGGCTGTACCAGAATATATGTATGCTAGCAAACAGAAATACATGTATTTAACTAACTATATTATTTCTACATATATTTTAGCAATAGATGTGTATATGCATCTAACTAGCAAATAGATGTGCACATGTATTTGTACATTTTTAAACATATCTATCACTGTATACATTTCCCTCTGTTTTATTTTAAATACAAAACTGTCTATAGTTAAGTTATATTGCTATTAACTAGAAACATATTGGGAAACAAAACCTTTATTTATTTTTTAATACAGCAAGTTAACACAGTTTAATATTGCCAATACAATGATGGCAACCATTACTATTAGAACTGGATGAATTTGAAAACGACTCTATACAGTGATGTCCTATACAGTAATTTATTGATAATGATTGAGTATTTTATTGCAAAGGCATTACAGTCTTGTTTGTTGAAAAAAAAATGTCACAAATGTCAAGCTTTGACTTGTTACTTTATTTAGATAAACAATTTACTATATACTGTACAGAATACACTTGCTTGTACAGATTGTTTTTGTATTTGTATATACATGGCTGTAATGTACATTCAGTCCAATTTTTAAACCTAGCATTAACCTGAAGCCTGCTAATTACATACCTTTTGCAGCACTGTTTATATAGTTAGTGTAAAATTGAAAGCATACCCTTCCCCTTGTAGTATATATCATTTTATTGCAGTATTGTTTATTTGCTTTATGATGTGAGAATTGGATGTATGCTTGCCCTTTTGGCTGTTACCTAGACTGTGACACTGGTCTTACACATTTGCTTATTTTTTTGGCTATTTTTTAAAAACAGAAAATTATTTTTATAAAGATTTTGCTGTTGCCTATACTGTCAAAGTTGTAATAGGAATTGCTTTTACTTATTTTGAAAAGACGTTTATTGTTGCTACTAGCTATTTGTACCCTCCCTTTTTGTAAAGGGACCTGCATAATTTATTTTAACTGCATACTATAACCCATGTACTGACTGTACTCGGTGTAGTATTTACTTGCAAACAGATTATTAATGACATGTATGCACAAGTATGACATGTTATTACAATTACGAAACAGGATTTTTTCTAGACTTTTGTGCTTTTTGTTTAATGCTGTACGTGAATATTTAATAATGTTTTAGAAAAATGTAAGCCATTTGGCCTGACAACCAGTCTTGTTTCCTTGACCTTATAAATCTGAGTACCAATAACATTTTATTTGATGCAACATTCCTTGTAACTACCCATTCCAGCCTGGAAAGATTTGAGCTCACATACTTTTTTTTTTTTCTTCGCATTCCAGAATCTTAACCCATAACTCCTTTAGTACTTACTCATACTTTCAGTCATTCATTAATAAACTTGCAACTTGATATCAGAATGCAATTGTAAAACTCTTATTATTATAATAAACATTCATAATTTGCCTAAATATGCATATGCATAATACTACTTTTGAATACTGTTTTTGCTGGAGTCTTTGCTATTTTTGATGCTATTATACAATTACTAAAACAAAAGAGATACTGACTTAACTAACACATGCTTAAAACAAATATATTTACATGATTTACATTTGCTGTTGTCTGCCTTTTCTGCACTTTAGATGAAAACAAAATGCACGCATGTCAGTCTTGTGATGTCATGTCTTTTCTGCATTTAACTACTCTCATTTGATTTCTATGCCCTAGAACTGTTTTGTTATTTGAAATGGTTTGAAAATCACTATTTAAGTGCCTTGCTTTAACTGAATGAAAGTTTGTGCTGTGTAGCTTAACCATTTTTTAAACGTAGAATAGTATGTCATAAATTATTTTTTATTAGCACAGTTAACTACTGCTGCTTTAACTCTTTACTAACCAGATTATATTTGTCAGTATTCTGTTTTGCTGACTTTAAAGCTTTTATGCACTTCTGAAAAAGTTTTTGCATATGTTGTCTGAACTTTTTGAACTCACTCTGACTGTGTCTTAGAAGTTTATTAAATCTGTTTGTCAGTTCACTATGAACTTCATCTCTGTTCTTATCTGTTTTGTAATGTGCAGTGGTTTTATGCCACTTTTGTCTAGCAAGATGTACAGAAGATTTTGTAAATAACTGACTTGACTGATATCGTAACTGTGAAATTAACATTTTACATGTGGTGACAGGCCATAATGCATTTGGTTATTTACTATTACTTTTATGACATTGCACACAGAACGCAGTTTCATATGACTTGCACAATAAAGCATTGACATCAACTTTACCTTGTAAAGTACTACATGTGCTACAGTTATGTTTATACCAATCTTTAAATCCTGACCATACATGTGCTGGACTATCATTACTGTCTACCTGAAAGGTAGTCTTACATTTAATACTTTTCTGTCTTATGGCATCCATGCTGTAGAATGAGAAACAAAAAGAGAATTACCAGTTTCTGTGTGGAAGGTGATCAAGTCTTCCATTGAGAAAGCGTGGAAAGTCCCTCGTTGATTCTTTGAAAAGGAGGTCAACCACAGTTGGCAGATTCAACTGTGGAAATGCGCAGGACCTGTGTAATTTGCAGTGAGGCACTGTTTTGTTACTGGATACTATACAGAAGAAGGAGGCAAATGTTTGCACTGGAACAGAATGTACTAACTGAATAAAATAAAAAAGAAGCTGTAGTTGTCACAATAAGAAATCATTTGGTCTATCAACTGGGGCTCGCCATTGAAAAATTCTATGCATGTCTTCCTGTTTGTTATCTTGCTGTTACTTGCATTTACATGCATACATACCGCAGTTCGTTTAACTATTTATTGTAATCAACTAGTCTTATTACTGTATTGTACTGAGTACAATAAAAAAACAAAGATAACTGTTTCAGTTAATACGCTTTACTTTCACGTTTTTCTTTTCAGATCTACAAGCATGTAACACAGATGCTGGCAGCTCTCTATGGCAAATACCCAAAGCTTGTTTATGCACAGTCACATTTATACCAGAAGGTTTGGTATTTTTCCTCAAAGTCTGATGTAAAACAGTTATTTCTTTGTATAACAGTTTTTCTTTGTTATTCTAATTTATGATTTGTTCTTGATTTAAGTTCAGTGGTCCAAGGAAACTCAGTTATATAAAACGTGGTGTTCCAGCACTATCTGATGTTCCAACTTCATCTTGCTTGATGTTACACCTCTTTACTTCATTGATGTTCTTCCAGCTGCCATCTGTGCAGTTATTTTTACAGACTTTGTTTCTCAATAACATACTCCTTTACATGGATGCCAAACTCTAACTAAGCTATGCCAGCACACTTACTACTTCTTATTTTTCAGTATTTTATATTATTTCTAAATCAACCCTTTATATTTCATATTATTCTTGCAGTTTTATACTTAAGCTAGTAATCATGCTAGCCGTAGTTTGAAAAGACAGTATATACTAAATAGAACATAGTGTTCTTTCATCGATCAGGTGAGAATAGGACCTAGAGGGGGGGGGGGGGTTGGGACCAAAATTAGAAAGGCAAGAATTAAGGTGGCAACTTGCTTAGAATGCATATACTTATCCAGGTCTAAATGGCCAATGCTCCATTACTTGTCTTTTGAAATTGAAAAGTTTTACAAGATGAGTATGAATGACATTTATTAAGTTGGTAATATGATTAGTATATGTGATATATTAAATTAAACTTATTAATGTATATTTTTAAATGTTTTTTAACTAAATAGTCATGTGGCTTAATGAATGACTTTGAACTATACTCCAATAGTACATAAATATTAATCATGCAACCTATTGTTATAGTATTTAAAGAAGGGGTGTGTACGTTTAAAATTGTCTGATGAAGTTCATGTGATGTTGATGGATGAAAGCACTCACAATTTAATTATATTATTTTCTTTTACGCTTGTCATTACCTTCATTTTTATTTTAGTGGTTTTCTTTTTTCCCGTTAGTCCTTTTGTCGATTGTGTTGAAGGTATGGCAGCTGAAGGAGAATTGAGCACCCCCATTTTATTTTCACAAACTGCCAATGAGGCGAGCATATGCTTTCCCAGAAAGTGGATGAGCTTAACCAGAAATTCAATAATAGTAATAACAGCATTAGAGGTGTCAATTTTGCAAACATTGCAATGAATGTAAATTAATATACTGACAATATCCCACCTTTAGGGGCTACTTGTTGCAACAAGTTGTCAAGGAGAACTGTTAGGACTACTGATAGTGTGGAAACCCATACAAACCAAAATGGAACTACAACCAGATATGGAACAGACAGTACACATAATAAAGGGCTACCACCAAGACTTGTTGGGGTTCTGTTTTTTTACTGAATGGCTCCAGCAACCATTTGAATTGAGATCCAGGCATGCTGATAATTTACTGGAGCAACTGGCCAGTGGTAATGCCATGTTAGTAGACTTAAATTGCTTGATACAAAATCATATAAGTATCGGAAGACCCAGACAGAAATAACCTATTTGGAAGAGTGTTTGCAGAGGGAACAAGTGCACAAAGAAGTAAGACAGTGGTGTTATCCAACAGGGGTTGCCCCGAACTCACAATTTCATTTGGAACTGGTAAGCCTCTTCAACCAACAGGGGCTTAATTTAATTAAAATAATGATTGCAAATTATAAAAAGAGAATGAGATACTGCTGGATGAATTAATTATACTTGAAAATAAAATCCTGCAACACTGATGATTTTATGCAATATAAATTTGAATATATGAGGGTACTGGACAGTATAGACCAGGTTGTTATGAAATTAAAAACAACTAAAATTAAAAAAATTGCAAAGAGACGAACAGGGATATAGAGAGGGAATTGCATTTCCTCAACCCCCACCTGCATTTAGATGGGACGTGAATAATGATATGTTCTTCCTGCAACAAGGAACCAGTTGTAATGAGGGTTCCAATACTTCTGGGCCACCATACATGGAAAATATTGCAACCAATTAACCTAATACACCTAGCCAGAACCAAGTTATGCGTAGTGAATGTCTCCAAGCACAGGAAGAAGGGGAGAATAATAATAGAGCCCAATTTGAATGGAACATTAATAGTAATGGGTCTGAATGGAATTTTCAGCATCCCCCAACAACAACTGTGAAGGAGAATTACCAGGGCTATCAGGAAAGAATAAACAAAATAAGATAAAAGCTGGCTAGACAGAGAGTATAACTGAGCAAGCCAAAGTTTAATAAAACTAGTAAAAATACTTATATAAAAAACAAATAACATAAAAACGGGATAAGCGCTTTCATATACATAGGTACTTCATCAGATCCATTCCTACATCATTTGGCAATGCATTTAAATAACTTAATGTTTAAGGTCACTTGATTTTAACAATGGCTTAATGGGGATGACTTCATTTAACCCCTTGCCTACATCAGCCCTTAGCAAATGCATCCATTTAATCTCTGTACACTCTGTTCTTGTTTTTATGTCACCACCTCTCAAACTAGGTGTATATATTTCTAGTACAAAAACTTGAACCAGTGTTCACATCCTGTTGACATGACATGTTTAGACAGTGCGTTCCTTTAATCTCTTTTGGTAGTACCATACACGTGCTCCCTTATACGATCTCTCAAGCAATGTTTGGTCTTTCCAACATAAAAACTTTTACAAGCTACACAGGATGTACAATAATCAACATTTTTAGTACTACAGTTGGCAATAAAACCTAATGTTAAAAATCTGTCCTATTACTGGGTGTACAAAATAGTCATCTTTGTCAATATATCTACAAGCATTGCAATGACGGCAAGGAAACGTACCTACCCTTTGGCTAACTATGCCCTCATTACCAGCAGACAGAGACTCGTAACCTAACATTTTCTTTATTGATGGATGATTCTTAAAACAAAAAGAGGGTGTGTCTCCTAACAACCTCTTGCATCTGTCATCTGAGGCTAAAATTTTCCAATGTTTTCTAACAATTTCACAGATGGATCCTGAATCTCTAGAATATCTGAGATTCATACATATAGGTTGGGTAGATCTCATAGTGGAAGGAACAAAATCCTCATTTAAATCATTGAAATATGGCCTTGTATGCATGTCCCTCAGCATAACTGCATAGTTCTGTGCAGTTGCTATCGCTATATCACTATAGCCTCTATCCATTAAGTTAGAGGCAAGTGTATCAAAGGAATCATACATGTCACTATCTCTTGTGCTTAGTCTCTCTGTCCTAAAAAACTGTCCTTTAAGGACATTCTGCTTAACATGCTTGGGATGCATACTGCGTGAGTGTACCGTATTGTTAGTCTTACAAGGCTTAACATATTGTCTGGTGTGTATACCTCCTACTGTTTTATACACTGTTACATCTAGGAAAGAGATACACTTTGCAGACCATTCATAAGTAAACATAAGAAAGTTGGTCGTATTATTCAGATAGAGCACAAACTGGTCGATGCTCTCTACTGTATCTCTCCAAACAAGGAGCAGGTCATCTACATAGCGGCCATAATAAAGTGCAGACCTTCTGAATCTATTGTTAGAGAAAACATTCTGTATCTCCCATTCAGCTAAAATCATATTGGTATAGCTGTTGGCACATACCATGCCCATAGCTACCCCTGTCTGTTGCAAATAATTTTCATTTTCAAAAATCAATACATTATGTTCCAGTATCAGCTCCAACAAAGTGCAAATCAAATGAACCTTATCACTACTGAAAGCAGGGTTTTTGCCTAAGTTCATCCGAACATAATCAATGCCTGCATCATTAGGGATGCGGGTAAACAATAGGCAACATCTAAAGTAACCAATAGGGCCTCTACTTTAAACTCTGTGACAGACCGGTTGCACAATTTACTCAGAAAGTCCCTAGTGTCTTTAAGGATGTTCCCTATTCCATTAACCACTGGAAGAAGTTGTCTCCTCTACAAAGATGGATAAGGGCTCAGTGGCCCAACCCCTACCAGACACTATCGGTTGCATATGTGGATGTAGCATGTCCTTGTGTACTTTGGGAAGTCCATAGATTCTGGGTATTGCCACATTCTCGACTAGGAATTAGTCATATAAACTTCTATCTATCACACCATCCATGAGTAAGCCTTCAACTCTCTCATGTATTTTGCTTGTTAGCCTCGTGACATCTCTGCCATTCAATTTAGCATAAGTACATTCATCACCCAACATCAAAAGCATGACATTTAAAAATTCTGAGACATCCATAACAAGGCATGAAGACTTACTCATGGATGGTATGATAGATAGACGTTTATATGAGTACTTCCTAGTCGAGAATGTGGTAATACCCAGAATCTATGGACTTCCCAAAGTACACAAGGACAGGCTATATCTGCCTATGCGGCTGACAGTGCCTGGTAGGGGTTGGGCCACTGAGCCCTTATCCATCTTTGTAGAGAAACAGCTTCATTCAGTGGTTAATGGAATAGGGAACATCCTTAAAGACAGTAAGGACTTTCTGAGTAAATTTTGCAACTGGTCTGTCACAGAGTTTAAAAAAGAAGCCCTATTGGTTACGTTAGATGTTGCCTCATTGTTTACCTGCATCCCTAATGATGCAGACATTGATTATGTTTGGATGAACTTAGGCAAAAACCCTGCTTTCAGTAGTGATAAGGTTAATTTGATTTGCACTTTGTTGGAGCTGATACTGGAACATAATGTGTTTATTTTTGAAAATGAATATTATTTGCAACAGACAGGGGTAGCTATGGGTACTGTATGTGCCAACAGCTATGCCAATATGGTTTTAGCCAAATGGGAGATGCAGATTTTTTTCTCTGACAACAATAGATTCAGAAGGTCTGTACTTTATTATGGCCTCTATGTAGATGACCTGTTCCTTGTTTGGGAAGATACAGTAGAGAGACTCGACCAGTTTGTGCTGTATCTGAATAGTACGACCATTCGGTCTACAGAGTGTATCTCTTTCCTAGATGTAACAGTGTATAAAACAGTAGGAGGTATACACACCAGACAATATGTTAAGCCTTGTAAGACTAACAATACGGTACACTCACGCAGTATGCATCCCAAGCATTTTAAGTAGAATGTCCTTAAAGGACAGTTTTTTAGGACAGCGAGACTAAGCACAAGAGATAGTGACATGTATGATTCCTTTGATACACTTGCCTCTAACTTAATGGATAGAGGATATAGTGATATAAAGATAGCAACTGCACAGAATGGTGCAGTTATGCTGAGGGATACACGTACAAGACCATATTTCAATTATTTAAATGAGGATTTTGTTCCTTCCACTATGAGATCTACCCAACCTATACTTATGAATCTCACATATTTTAGAGATTTAGGATCAGTCCATGAAATTGTTAGAAAACATTGGAAAATGTTGGCCTCAGATGACAGTTGCAAGAGGTTGTTAGGAGACACACCCTCTTTTTGTTTTAGAATCGTCCGTCAATAAAGAAAATGTTATGCTATAAGCCTCTGTCTGCTGGTGATGAGGGTGTAGTTAGCCAAAAGGTAGGTACATTTCCTTGCCGTCATTGCAATGCTATATTGACAAAGATGACTATTTTGTACGCCCAGTAACAGGACAGATTTTTAACATAAGGTTTTATGCAGACTGTAGTACTAAAAATGTTGTTTATTGTACGTCCTGTGTAGCTTGTAAGTTTTTATGTTGGAAAGGCCAACCGTTGCTTGAGAGATCGTATAAGGGAGCACGTGTATGGTATTACCAAAAGAGATGAAAGGAACGTACTGTCTAAACATGTCATGTCAACAGGATGTGAACACTGGTTCAAGTTTTTGGTATTAGAAATATATACACCTAGTTTGAGAAGTGGTGACATAAAAACAAGAACAGAGTGCACAGAGATTAAATGGATGCATTTGCTAAGGGCTGATGTAGGCAAGGGGTCAAATGAAGTCATCCTCATTAAGCCATTGTTAAAATCACGTGTCCTTAAACATTAAGCTATTTAAATGCATTGCCAAATGATGTAAGAATGGATCTGATGAATTACCTATGTGTATGAAAGCGCTTATCCTGTTTTATGTTATTTATTTTTTTTATATAAGTATTTTTACTTGTTTTATTAAACTTTGGCTTGCTCAATTATACTCTCTGCCTAGCCAGATTTTATCTTATTTTATTTAGTCTTTTGTGCTTTTCTGGTTGCTCTATATATTTTCCTTGAACTATCAGGAAAGAAGCAGACCACACAAAAACAAAAACAACAGATGGCGGAGGTAGGATTTTTTCCCTTAACCTTGATGAATGGCCTCTCGAACAACATTTTTCCAAACAACCTGTGCTAAATGGACCTATGGTTCTGCAAAATACCCAAGGTGACTTTAATTTTTTTAACTATACTGATACTAATATTAATCAAACCATCACTGACATTTTAGCTGAGGGTGTTACCTTTGTTCCTTCATGGACTGCTAACTTGGCAGATGTCTTGATTGATTTAAAATTGTTTATATGCAAAATTAATTTAAAATTGCTTTTTGGTGATGAAGGGGGATATTATAAAGAACATGCTATACTGAGCACTTTTAACCCACCTTTGCACCCCTCCCTATTGTTGCTTGAAAGAATTTGTGAGATTGATTTTGGGAATAGATTAAGTATTACAAATAAGGAGGAATTTTACATGAATATTACAAAAGAAGAAAATGATGAATGGAAAGCTATTAAGCTGGTAAGCATTAGAATAATGAAACCTGACACGGGAGGGGGATTGGTGGCTTTGACAAAGGAGAATTATTCTGATAAGATGTTGAAACTCTTAAACATTGATAATTATTCAATGGTGACTTTAAATGAACTAAATGTTGCATATAGAAAAGTTAAAGGGTTTATTGAGGGCCTGTTTATTTGTGGACAAGTTGACACTGACCTATGTCATTATTTAATTATGCCTGCACCGATTATACCTGTTATTTTTGGTACGCCCAAAATACATAAAAACCTGGTTGACCCCACACTTCACCCAATTATTGATGGAAGGAATTCCCTAACATATGCATATGTTAAAGTAGTAGATAGCATTTTGAAAAAATATGTTGAGAAAGAATCCCAAATTTGTAAAGATTCCTGGTCCTTTTTGAAAGACATGGGGCAGGATTCACGAAGGCTTGCACGGAGTCTAAGAGTAGTGTAAGACTCCATGCAGCCTTCGCGATCCAGGAACAGCCCAAAGTCCGTGTAAGAGACAAGCTAAAACATCTCTTACACAGAGTGGGCGTGGATAAGCTAGTCACCTCACTTGCAGCTGAATAGCATGCAAATGAGGATGACTAGCGATCCAGGAAGCCCAGAGCAGCCCGTGTAAGAGCCGTTTTAGCTGCAGAAATGTACTCAGTTGACAACTGAGTACGTTTCTGCAAAAAACATAATGGAGTCATGTCAGCTCCAAATAAAGGGTGCATATGTGTCAGGCAGCATGCCAATGGCCACATATGTGGCCATTGGCAAGGTAACCTGATGCAAATATATTAAAAATATAATTTTTTTTTTCGGCAGCCCCGCGCAAACGGGCTGCGCTGTATAAAACATAAAAACGAAGGTTATAAACCCACAAATGTGGGTTTTATGCAATACATGGAATGTCAATGCAGGGACCAGCAGACCAAAACCAACATGGCCGCCGTGTAGTGGTTGCTAAGGGGGGAAGCTGAGTCTAAGAGATGTAACTAAGCATTAGTAGGCAATCTGATGCAAATGAGTGCTAGGATACTGAATTCCACTGTCACATAGCAAATGAGCACAGTCTGAGTAGTGTAAGAGTTACAGAAGGGGGAGGAACAGAGTAGGAGATAGGTGACATCACAGGGGGGAATGGTAGAAAGAAATGCAGTTCATTGGAGGTCAGAGTTACATGACAGATGTCAGACAGATATCATGGAAAGAGGTGTGCCACTAGATAAGCATGAGAAAGTCAAGAAATGGAAGGTGTACACTGTTGCCTACACCAAAGTTTCTTGCTGGGCGTGCATGCGCACGTGTGCACACCATGAAGTGCGAGTAAGGCAGTGTGCGCATGTGTAAGGCAGACTGAGCATGTGGGAGCATGTTGGGAGATGTTTAACACTGTTTGCGCGGGTGTGCACGCATTTTAATCCGAATAAGCAGATTCTGAACCATGTAAGCATGTGTGCGTGCATGTAAGCCACTGTGAGCATGTTTCTGCTGGTTTGCACACGGCTCTTCCCTGAGGAAACAGAGAGGAAAAAGGAAGCAACAGATTTAGTAGGAAGCTAGCAGGTGAAAACAATAAGAAGCAGGCAATTACACAGGCAGAATAGTAGCCCAGCCCAGCACTTAAAACTCTGAAAACAGCAGTGCGGGATGTTTCTCTCAAGAGACACTGCAAGACAGGAGTAAGTTATTAGAAGTGAAAACTGAAAAAGCTGAACTCAGAGCAGAAATGTTAGGGGCTGCCATAGCTGTCATAATGAGATATAGGTGACTTGCTGAGGGTGGTGACAATGCAGAAGGTGCCAGACAACCCACAGTGAGGAGACAGAGAAGAGTGTACAGGCCCAGGGTCACCTACCACGGGTTACATGAGCTGGAGATAGTAGAGCGCTATAGAGTGGACAGAGACCTCCTGCAGCAAATAGTGGAGCTGTGCAGGCCACACTTCACACAAAGAACCAACAGAGGGGAACCCATCCCAGTGGAAACCAAGGTATGTGTTGGCCTAAGAATACTAGCAATAGGTACCTTCCAGAGACCAACTGGTGATATGATGGGGATATCACAGGCATCAGCCTCCAGGGTACTGCACCAGTTCCTGGATGCCATGTCAGCACATGTCGGTGATCATGTATATCTCCCCAATGCCCGTGAGGTATTGGCCAGCAATATGCGTTTCTTCCAGCAAATAGCGGAATACCCTGAGGTAGTGGGTGCAATAGACTGCACGCACATACGCATCAAAGCACCAGGCAGTGAGCGGGGTAGGGCATACATCAACCGCAAGGGCTTCCCCTCAATCAACTGCCAGGTCGTGTGTGATGCCCAGGGCATAATAATGAATGTGTGTGCTGGCTGTCCTGGGAGCTACCATGATTCCCACATCTGGCATTTGACGCAGCTGTACCAGACATTTGCCAATGGGGACATCCCGCACGGACACCTAGTGGGGGATGCAGGTTATGCACTGGAGCCGTGGCTGATGACACCCATCAGAAACGCACACACACCTGAACAGGAACGCCATAATGATGCACCCGCACAAACACATAATATAATAGAGCGTGTGTTTGGGCTGCTCAAGTCACAGTTCCTGTGTCTGGACACATCTGGTGGAGCCTTGCAATACACACCAACTACATGTACCCAAATTGTCATGGTATGTGCTATGCTACATAATATGATCTTGTGAAAACAGCTGCAGCAGGACCAGCATAGGGCTGGGCCAAACAGCCCCCCACCATTGCCAAGGCCATCACAGGCAGAGCGTGACTCGGAGGAGGAACAACCTGAGCCTGCCCCAGTAAACAGAAGGAGGCATTCCCAGTATGCCCTGGCCTTGGCAAAGAGGCAACGCATAGCACATACACTGGCTCAGTAGGAACCCTGGGAATGATACCCCCTCTGACTCACTCAAATAATAACATGGATGCCTACAATGACATGACCTGCTCACAAACATGTACAGGGAAGTGTAATATGTGCATCCGACAGAGGCAACCCTGCAGCACCACCTGAGGCATGAATGCCATGTGTTAAGTAATGTAATACCATGTACTATATGTACACCTGAGGACCCTGACTAATATCCTACCATCACCAAGCATCATGCCACAATATGACAATGAGAATATCACGTGCAATAATTGACTGAAGTATCGCAGTTAGTCAAAGGGGATCCAATGTGTGCCAGTCTGGGATGACATGCTGAGCATGACATGATGCTCCACCTGCTAAGACTGGCATGCACCTATCAGTGCAGGCCGTATGGATACTGGCAAAGGCTGTTGTTACCCACAGTGTGCCCTGAATAGGTAAGGCTCAAAACACAAACCTATCTCCATAGGTATCAGAAGGTATAAGAATAAGATAAGGGATAAGTCGAAACAGCAAGATGCATGCAGTCTAAACTCACCTAGTATGGAGAATGTTGATATCTGTGCTGTAACAGAAAACTGAGTCAAGGCTCACAACAGCACCCTAACACTACCAGGTTACACCTCATACTGTGCTGTACAGCCTCAAAACATGGAACAAGCTACAAAAGGAGGGTGACTAGCAAGAATTGTCATGGATAACCACACCCCCATGTTGGTACCACAACTAGAAGCAGCATGGACTAGCCATGGTCAAGTAACAGTGGCTAAAACTGCCCCCCAGTTTATAGCCTGCTACAGACTACTGTCCCAACACCAGGAACTGCACCTGGCCTATGCTGGAATACATGAATATATCAAGTCCTCCAAACCACATTATATTGGGTGACTGAAAATACCCAGACATAGACTAGGAGCATTATACTAGCTCCAACAGTGTAGGACAAAAGTTCATAGAATCCATAAACCAAAAGGCCCAGGAACAATGTACCACTCCCACAAGAGGGGTAAGCATACTGGATGTGATAATCAGCAACATGGGTACTGGATGGCAAGATGAGAAGTGTATTGCTCACTGGTAAAACCAGACCATAGAGTAATCACACTGGATATACAAATCCTGACCACAGTCCCTGGCCAGAAAACCACAGTGGAAAACATGTGTAAAGCAATATTTGCACTCCTCCAAACTGATGTGGAATCCATTAAAGGTCCTGTGCAGGTGCAAAATATGGGCCACACCTCAGAACCTGTAATACAGCCATTTAATGAACACTGCCAGGAATGCTTGGATTATGCAATCCTAAATTAAAACAAGACACAATGCCATACACGCAGGCATCTGGCATGGTAGACACCAGCCATAACCAAACCATGCAAGAGAATGAAGAAGCTACTACATGATAGAGCAAACATAAACAATGAAGTAATCACTGATCAGTAGTATGGCAATAAAATATGACCACACATACAATCCACTAAGGCCAGCCACAACAAGTTGAATCTGTGAATCCTGAGGCAATGTTACACCTGCCCCAAGTACACAGACAACCCCCAACTCCACCCAAGAAATACAAATATTTGTGAGAGATGCAACCATCTATCCAAACTGGAGGCTGAGCTCCCTCAACTCAGTACTCCCAAAACTAGTCAGGAGGAGAAGTTAACCACACACACCACAAACACAGTCCCACATAGACCTATCACAACTGCAAACCAAACACATAAACACAGAAAAACATTCCCGGAGGCACAAATTACAAACACAGCACACCAACAGAGGCCTCTAAAGCAGACACCCAATCAAACAACCTCCAAACATAGCACATGCAACACATAGCACACAAACCTAGTGTGCCAAACAGTCACAGTCCAGAAGGAGAAACAACATGCCTGATACAGTTGTAATAGGTGACTCCATAGTCAGACACACTGCTGTCCCGCACACCAGACTGAACAAGGGAAAGGGTACAGTAAGCTGCCTGTAGGCTGCCAGAATACGCCACATAACAGAAGTATGCAGGTCACTCCAAAGCAAGTAGAAATATGATGCAGTCATAGTCCATGCTGGTGTGAATGACCTGAGATGTACCTCCCTAGACTACATGAAAAGAGACATAGATGAGCTCTCTGATTATGTAGTCCAGGCCGGCATGACACTCACCGTTTGCAGCATCCTACCCTTACCAAGAATAATGCCACAGTACAAACACAGAATGATCAGTCATAGCAAGTGGCACACTTACTGGTGTCATTCCAAGGGGATCCAATGTCTGTCTGCTTGGGATGTCATGCTTGACAAGCCACGCAGCTGTTCTTGGGATGGCTTGCACCTGTTACCCCTGGGCGTCTGGATATTGGATAAGGCCTTTGTCACCTCCATAGAGTCTTTTGTAGGCAAGGCTGAAAAGACTAACCCACCACCCTAGAAAACATAAGTGGAAAGAAACATAAGGGTAATGCTGACCAATGCCAGATGTGTAAACCCCAATATGCATGCTCCCAAGGCCATCCCCAGTATGGAGAACATCGATGTCTGTGCAGTGACAGAAACCTGCTGCAACCCTCCTGACAGCACACCAGCACTACCAGGTTATACCACATATCATGTGTCATGGTCCCAAAACCTGGAACAAAACATAAAAGGAGGGTGAGTATCCATATTCAGCACAGACACCCATGCGTCCAGGTAACTGACAATGCACAAGGCATTGGAGTCCACCCATGTGTAACTAACTGTAGGCAAGACTGCTGTCACTCACACACACAGGAACCCCACCCAGCCGTCCTGAAGACACTGGACAGTATGAATGTCCCACCAAATACCTAACAAGGTACCACAAATTACCACATAGGTGGTAAACCATTATGTATGGAAGGAGTAATCAGGGACCTAGGGACACAAGTGGACAGTAACCTGTTATGTGACACTCACATTGCCAATGTGGCTAGGAAGACTGTCTACATTTGACACCGTATCAGGAAAGGATTCACATCTATGTCAACAGAGGTCATTGTGCCCCTATACTGTTCTCTTATCACACCCATAATCTAGTACAAAGCCTCATATGGGATGTACCTTACCTGACACCTGTAGCAGTTAGAAAGACCTCAAAGGTACCTCACCAAGAGGATAAAGGGTCTCAAATATATGTCATATGCTGCCTGGCTGTAGACACCCCAGCTGAATGCAGTCACATACTGCCTACACAGAGGCATTGCATGCCTGTTGTAGAAGGCCATGCCCAACACAGGAGTAATGGACATGCTCCACCCCAGAAAACTCAAAGCCATCGGAGCTGTGAGAGTGAGAGATGTCAACCTCAACAAATAATGAAATAGGATGTGCTGGTGGGACAGATACATAATCCAGAGGCTCCCCACACCCTGGACCAGAATCCCACTCCATGTTAGGCAGAGCCCCTCACTGACACTCTTCAACAGGAATCTTGCCAAGTGCATGGATGATTGTAGAGTTACACTGGGGATCTTCACTGTGTCATGTCCAGACAGAGGCACAGCAAAGCAAATCATAAATGGCCATAATATTCACATAGCAAGGGGTGGCAAAAGCCACACACACTCTGGCTAGGCTAACAAATGCCCTAGTGTGGATAGCCTAGTATGAACCTATGAAGATACAAATTGTACAGGACACTAAGGATAATCCCAAGGCTTTCACAACTGATGGTAGGAACCATGTTGAGAATTCACAGATATGCTCTGAATCACACAAATATCACAAACACACACACATATTGCCAACATACATCCTGACAGGTGCAGTATAACCCCCCCCCCCCAGAATGCAGAATATCTATCCCAGCAGACTGCTGGCCCCCTGACATTGCAGATGCTGAGGTAACAGCCAGCATCTACAAAACAAAACACACAGCAGCAATGGTATGAGATGGTGTCCTGGGCTGAGTGCAACATGGACTCCAAGATGAATGGAATGCCAAATCACACTACTGCTCAATGTCAGCCTTACCACAGAATATGTACCCAAAGAGCAGTGTACAACAACAGTGGTCCTTCTCAACAAAGGTGTTGCCTGAATGGATACTGAAAACTACTACCCCAGAATCCTGAGAAGCTCGGTCTGCACAGCTATGGAAAGGATCAGCATGTACCACAGACATAAAGATATTGGGGACCTACTGACACCGGACCCTACCCAGTGTGGCTTTCTTAAGTGCAGATCCTGCCCCTAAACATGTTTGACTCAATTGAAACAGTCATTAAGGTCACTGATGAGGGCAATGTGGTCCACACAGCGTAGCTGGACCTTGCAAAGGCTTCTATACAATACCCTACGTGTTCATTATAGATAAGCTCACCAGCTTAAATATAAACCCCTAGGTCAGTAGAGGGGTTGCAAACCAGACCAAGGACAGAACAGACATGGTCAGACATGCTGCAGCCATGTCAGACTACAAACCAGATATAACTGGCATCCCACAAGGCTTGGTCCTGGGATCTCCCTCGTCTGGTATATATGTCCCATAGGTACAGGCAAACATGGAAGGACTGTGTCTGAACATGTTTGCAGAGGACTACAAACTGCTCACCATATATGATCCACCAGCTGACACAAGCATCCCACAAAAGGGCCACATAGAAACAGACAACTGGTGCCATAGCCATGTCAGCAAGCTAATTGCAGAAAAGTGTATAGTCAACCCCTGTGGATATACAGTAAGTGCCCACCAATTACCACATAGGTGTTAACCCATTATGTAGTTAACATGTAATGAGAGACCTGGGGACACAAGGTGATAGATATCCTGCATTGGACAAACATGTGCTGTAGTGTTTACAGAAACATACCATATACCCACCTAATCATGAAGGTTGTCAGATCTAGATAAGGGGAGGTCATTGAGGCTCTGCAGTCATCCTTCATCAGCGGTACAATTGACTACAATAGCCCCTGTGGGATGTACCTCAGCAGACACCTCCATCAACCGTAAAGTCCCCAACAATACCTCACCAGGAGTATTAGAGAGCTTGCACAGATGCCATGTGTTGCCTGTGTTGCTGGTATCAATAAACATGCTGCACCTTGTACAATCTGAATGGCAGTGAGCTATGCACATGAGAGACCTGAACCCCAGCACTGACTTACATAGAACAAGCTGTACTGCATGATCCATAACACAGAAGCCACCCCCATCAATGATTGAACTCCCAGTACAGGCTACCCATAGAGTCACTTATCAATTTTCCTCAATAGGAATCTTGATGAGTGGATGGGAGATGTTAGCTTTATCCTGGGTATCACTGTCATGTCACAGGTAGACAGAGGCACAGTATACTAACCATGACATATGTCATGGCAAACTCCACTTACAATGTGTGTTGAAGGACAAACACACTCTCCAACTAGCATTAGACATGGACTAGGGCACATCGCTAGTGTTTGCAAATGTACACCTATGTTGTGGAATACACTACCAATGTTGGACAAGCCTGGTTTAAGTAGTTCATATCTGAACAGAATGCAACATGGTCAGATGTACACAACTGGCCCCTAACCAGGCTGTTGTGCTCACTATCAAAATGTAAAGCAGTGATAGCACTAAAGCCCAGGATACTGTCCACCACAGTCAAAGTACTACCAGTACACTATACAGTACTACAGTGTTAGGTCAGTGTGAAAGGATGTTGACAACTGTATGCAAAGTATCCCATGCAAACACTGCAGGCACAGTATAATCCTGTTGTGTTCACACACAAAGCAGTTGTACAGTAACTACACAACATGACACACAACACACAACCATAAACGGGTGATATTTGTTGAAGTTCACACTCATCCACAAATGTGATGGGCTGCAGAGTTCAACATATGGAATGCTCACACTGGGCATGCTCACACACTTTGATAAATGAGACATATGTCAGACAACATGCCATGGGAAGGCTGAAATGGGCATGCTCACACACTTAGGCCAAATCTCAGTTTAGCAGTTGGCCACACATATCAGGTATTTTTACGTGTTATTCCAGGAACCAACCACATTACAGCAGTCTGCCCAGTGCACACAGTTAAATGACTACAGAGACATACATGATATAGTGGATCCCTCCCATATGCAAACATCTTCCACAGATGCACAAGTTGTTCATACAAACAGGGAATGCTATGGCAATAAAGATGTGCAAACAGTCTATCAGCAACAAATAATGTGCATTTGACAATTAAACATATGGGTGTAGAGGTCAACACTAGGCTGTTTGCCCTAGGGAATGACAGCTTAGCCAGAGTGTGCTTGGCGTCTGCCTCCCCACAGGATGCACATTCCCCTTTCTAAACATCGATGATGTCAGCACCCTATAAGTACAGCAGGAGAAAAGAAACCTCCCAGTAATGCAAATAGCATGCTCTGCTAATGTGTCCATAACATTGTTAGGTAGGGTTTTGAATCCTGCAAATGCTTAGTGTGTGTGTGTGGGGTTGTGTCTGTGGGAGAGAAGTGTCCCTTTTGACAACTGGGAAAACACACTACAGGATACACATTCCCCTTTCCAAACACAGATGATGTCAGCACTCTATAAGTATAGCAGGAGAAGGGAAACCTCCTAGCAATGCGAATAGCGTGCTCTGCTAATGCGTCCATCTCAACTGTCATAACATAGTTAGGTAGGGGTTTGAATCCTGCAAGTGTTTGTGTTTTTTGAGGGGCAATTGTGTGTGAAGGAAATGTTCCTTTTGGCAACTAGGTGAACAGACTACAGGATGCACATTTCCCTTTCTAAACACTGATGATGTCAGCACCCTATAAGTACAGCAAGAGAAGGGAAATTTCACAGTAATGTGAATAGCACACTCTGCTAATGTGTCCATCTCGAGTGTCATAACATGTGGGTCAGAATCCTGCAAATGGCAAGTGTGTGTTTTTGGCTGAGGGGGGGTTAGTGTGTGTGAGGGAAATATCCCTTTTGGCAACTAGGTGAACAGACTACAGGATGCACATTTCCCTTTCTAAACACTGTTCAGCTGAAGGCCGTGACTCTGGCACAAGTTGTCTGTTTCTATGATGCCCCTTTGGAAGATGCTTGTGTCAGCTGGAGAGTCGATTATGGTGGCCAGTTCGCAGTCATCTGCATATTTGGTCAGCCACAGTCCGTCCGTGTTGACCTGTACCTCCAATAAATATATACCAAACAAGAGAGGTCCCAGGACTGAGCCTTGTGGGACACAACTCGTAACTGGTTTGGAGTCTGGCATGGCTCCAGCAATTCTAACCATGTGGGTTCTGTCCTTGAGCCACTGTGCAATCCATCTAGTGACACAGGGGCTTATATTTAAGCTGGTGAGCTTCTCTAGAATGCCCAAGTGGGGTATTGTTGTGAAGGCTTTTGCGAGGTCCAGGTAGGCTGTGTGAACCACCTTCCCCTCGTCAATGGCCTTGGTGACTGTTTCAAAGAAATCAACCAGGTTAAACCTGGTAGTGCTGGTGTGCTCTCAGTAGCCCTGAACCAGGCATCTGTTACTGCACAGATATCGATGTTCTCCATGCCAAGGAGAGTTTCGGGTGCATGCATCTGGAGGTTTAGACTTCTGGCGTTGGGTAGCATTACTCTTAGTTTCTTATCCCTTGTAATACCTATGAAGGTGGGTTTGTCATTTGAGCCTTGCCTAACATAGGCACTATGGGGGTAGCAAGAGCCTTTGCCAATATCTGAAAGCCCAGGGGTGACAGGTGCAGGCTGTCCCTAGCGAAGCAGGTAGTTCAACAGAAGATGAATATGTGAAGGTGTAGTGCTTGTGATTAGTTAGCAGTAGCATATATGACTGCTCATGTGGACACATGCCAGGTAAGTCATATGCACTGTGTCACAGGCAATGTACATGTGAACAGGACAAACAGTGACATCCTGTCAAGTGGGACATGGACATACATATAGTAAGCTATGCAGATGGCACTAGGAGTCCACAGAAGCTCTATAACTATGCATTGCAGGTGTGATCAGTATTCCAGGGTAATTGCAAGCAAACATGCATGCAAACAAATCTACAACAGGGCTGCATGTAGTCCATTGTACAAAAAACAAGCTGTACCACTTCCAGTAGGTAACACTGCAAATATGCAGGCACTATGCACATGTACATGGAAATACACGGGTCAGATGGCTAGGGTCCAGTCTCAGCGCACACAAGTGTACAGACCATGTACTGTCAGGATGTACAATAACTGGATGGAAACCCATGTGCTCATACCTGCAGTAATACACATGTCAAATAACAGACACTGAGCCTTCACTCAGTGGTTCCATACTTAGTAGGATGTATGCTACCTGGCCTGCCACCACAGTATCCCTGACATATATGGGGACTCTCCCTCCTGTGACAGTTAGTTTTGTGTGTTGGGGCTGTCTAGCATGGTATGAGATGTGAGCATGCAGTGCTAGGGTGCTCCTGTGTGTCCTGTACCAGTCGTGTAGTACTGCACACATATCAACATCCTCAAACATCTGCATTGCAGAGTCCAGTATGGGCAACATGCCACTTGCAATTTACATGTCCATCATTGCGTATTACTACATTCATTACCTTATCCCTTGTGCTACCTATGTATGTAGCCTTCTGTTGACATCATTACCACCAGTATGCCAACATGTGCAGATGATACACTATGGTACTTACCATGGGTGTAGACAACAGTACATGACAATCACACACTTACTGCATCAGGCATGCTGTGATATACCCACGATTAATTCAGCACACAGTACTGTGAATAACATGATACTATTACTACACATCTATGTGGTCACCCTGTGCATCAGCAACATGTTAACCTGTACCTGCACAGTTGTTACAGATTGCAGAAGGTGGCACAGTTTCATCATATGCACAGGGTGTGAACTTGGTATGCCTGAGTCAGCCACCGATACCACCGATTGACATGTATGTGTATGTGTGTTGGTGAGGGACAGCAGTACAAGGTGGGGCAATGTTGATGCAGTGTGTGCGTGTATGCAGTAGCCCTATGTGTTGTCAATTTGCATGTGTGTATGGATGCACACAGTTCCACCTCATGGCTGCCATATACTAGTGTTTGTGGACAGCCACAGACTGTACCTGCCAGGTCATACAGATCAGTGTCTCTGGCCATGGACACGGTACCTGTGCCTTGCAGGGGTGCTACGGACCATATCCGGTACCAACCCAGATTGGGTACTGTCATCAGAAGCAGGTGTTCATTGACTGGACACAGATCCCTGTCGGGCCTGGCCAGAGCCACGTGCACATGGTCTCCTGGGGCGGTCTGATGACAGCACAGACCCAGCATTGCTGGGGCTGCTGCTGGCACTACGGGAGTGGCTGCAGCCCTGTTGTCGTCCGCGATGACTGCCAGCTGCTGCTGTTGCTGGCATACGGCCACGTCGACACCTCAACCGCCCACCATCGCCCTGGCTCATGGACATGTAGTTGTAGAACCGGTCTAATATGTCCCCACAACATCTGTCTATGACATCGGTGAAATCATGGATGGCAGCCGCAATGTCACGCATACTGTCAGTCATGGCTGTGCGACATGCTGTCAGCTCCCACAGACCCTGTCTGGTGTACCGTTCCATACGTGACTGTGCCTGCATGAAAGCCCGAAACATAGCTGAGGTTGTAAAACCTCTGTGGGCACGTCTGACAGGGGCAGTATGCCCATGGATGCTCCCACGAGAACCCCTGGACACCTGTCTGTGTGGTACCATCTCTGGGCCATGCCCATGGCTGCTGTGTGGGGAGGCATGTGCCACAGATACCACATTACCCTGGTCAATGCCCACTGTATGCTGTCCATCACCTAGGGACATTGGTGACAAAGGGTGTATTGGCAGGGTAACTGTGCACATTGATGGGGTCGACAGCTGTGTACTGTCAATCGGCTGACCAATGGTGGACCCTGGCATACCTTCCTGTGCCATTACACATTTGTCATCATTATCAGTACCCATGGCACCTGATTCAGGTTCCCTGCTACATGACACCAGAGCAGCACCAGAACCTGTGGGAGGGAAACTGGAAACACAGTTTACAATGTCTACACATTACCAGGTTTGCACACATGCACACATGCACACATGCACAGGTGCACACATGCACACATGCACACATGCACAGGTGCACACATGCACACATGCACAGGTGCACACATGCACACATGCACAGGTGCACACATGTACACATGCACACATGCACAGGTGCACACATGCACGCATGCACACATGCACACGTGCACACATGCACAGGTGCGCCCATGCACACATGCACCCATGCACAGGTGCACACATGCACACATGCACAGGTGCACACATGCACACATGCACATATGCACAGGTGCACACATGCACACATGCACACATGCACACAGTTTCACACAATTGTACAGTACTCAGTATGCGTGATATCAACACACAGACACAGACACACCTACATGCATACAAAGAGCACTACTAAGTGAGCCAAATAGTACTATTACTATCAAGACTATTACAGAAATTGTTAATACACACTCACCAGCATGGATAGGCTGCATTGCTGTTATACCAGAGGGACCTACAGACGTGAAGAAACTAATGTCAGTGGGCACAACTGTGCCATTGCTACTGAGTATGAAACAGGTCAGTAGTACAACAGTCGCCTTTCACAGGTCAGCTGCTAATATTGAGGATATCACACTTGCACATTAAATACTATGGTGACAGCTACAAACCAAGGACACACCTCACACATGCATTAACTACCAGTGTACACAACAGTCAACTATACATATGGCATATTACCTGCACGTTCACTGTCTTGCTGCTGCGTGGCTCCAGCCTCCATCATAATGCATGTCTGCTGCTGTTGTTGTTGCTGGCGGACTGGAGCCACTACACTCATGAGTAGTCCCTCCAGTCTGGTGAGTGGGGGATGTGTAGCCACCCCACCACCTGTGGCGACCTGTTGCCTGTGGATATCCGACGCACGCTGACGGACATGTCTGATTAAATCACTGCAGTGATGTCGTACCTGTTCATATGTCCTATTATGCGTGACTATGTCATTTACCCGACGGACAAGGTCTTGCCACAGTGCAGCCCTCTCCTGCTGATTCTGTCTGGTGCGGGAAAAGAGTATTGCATAATCCCACACCAGGCTCTGGTGTATCTCCTCATCCTCAGCTGTGGAGTAAGTGGGATTCTGCGGGTGGGCCATGTACCTGAGAAAGAAAATAACCTGATATCAGCAATATATGTCAGCAGAATTTGGCACACATACTACACATGCTACTCGACTGTTATGATACAACATATCTCACATATATAGCATCTGTCTGTCTATTGGTGGATACACATGTAAATGGCCAGGTATCAGTGCTCAGTCAGCAACTGTGCAACAGTACATGGCACACTCCATACAACATACTACCAAACCCCAGCAGTCAGAACACTGATTCAGGTCAAGAGCACCTCCTCACTCTGGGGGTTTGTATCTAGGTACTGTATGGCCTACATCATCAACTACTGTGAGCTGACCACACACTGATTGCCCTGGATATACATATCCCACCTCCACCACCAGCACAAACGACTATAGTGAATAACATTACAGCTGCAAACTTTACACTTTGTAACAGTGACATGGTATCCTTTCAGCCCACTGGGCCAGTGGCAGATACAACCCACAATGCTGACCCCTACACAATTGCGTTCTACAGACATCTCCGAGAATGCATGGATCATGTAATCCCATATATGACCAAGACACTCTCCACAAAGGGACAGCATTCTGTCTGGTGGAACCCAGCCATAGACAGATTGTATTACAGAAGATGGAACCTACTGAAAGAGAGAGCATAATTCCATAAATGGAGGGCATGTCTGAGCAGCACTAGTAAGGATCTATTTTCCATCATACAAACATCCATGGGCAACTTTGAGAGGGAAATCAAGAGGGACACTATAGATAACCAGAAGGCCTTCTTCAGTTATGTTAGCAACCTGGTCAGGATCCATCCTCTATGCCCATAGTTAGTACACAGCAACACATATTTCACTGACACCACAGATATTGACAACATTGTGGCAGACAGGTTCAGTGTAGTTGTCACCCCACCCTCTCCCCCAAAATAAGACATAGTTATCCCAGCTGACTGTAACCTCCCTGTCATCACAGATGTCCAGGTGAGAGCCACCCTCAGGACAGCAGAATACACAACATGAATGGGACCTGATGGTATCCCCAGTTGCATGCTACATAAACTCTGACAGGAGCTAAACACACATATAGAAGTGCTATGTAACACTAGCCTGACTACAGGATATGTACCTGTACACTGGCGCACAGCAGAGTGGTTCCACTCCACGAAGGAGGCACCTCAACATACCAATACAATACAACACAATACATTACATTACAATACAATACTATACAATATGCTATTGCCCCTGGGACTACAGCAGCGTACTGTTCTGCTACCCTGACCATTGTGACACATGTGGTGTGATGGTACCTGCTGCTGTCACACAGTTACACAGGGTGACTCATATGGCATATTACCTATCTGACTAACATTCAGCAGGGGTATGTGTGACATGTACTCATGGGGAGTCTTGCTTCTTAACACTGTGTGGTTTATTGCAGGGTATGTCTTATCTGTGGGTAGGAACTTTTACCTCCACATGTGCACTCTATTGCAGTGGCACGGATGACACACAGCAGTCATTTAGGTTGTGGATGGTGTGAGGTGTTACTATGGTTGTTGGACATCTGTCATGGGTGTGACTTACATATGTAAATCCGGGAGTGGTAACCTCTATGTGGGTAGTATATGTGTACTCTGTGGTGTTGTCAGTCACTGCGCATTGGTAATGTGTTTGAGTGCATTGTCACAGTGTTGTACATGTCACTGTGTCCTTCTCCATATCTGTAGCTGTCATGTGAGGTCCATACCATGGCATCTATTATGTGGTGTGTAGGAGAACACCGACCTACATGTCCATAGCTGACACACCATGTTCGCTGACACATACCATGTGCAGGTATTCCAGGGATAGTGTGCCACTGTGAATATCATTGGGGCCACTATTGTACACATTTATGACCCTGTTCACCCCTGACACATGCAGTGGTGGGCAGCCAATCACATATCTGGTGGTTACTGGTGTAGGTGATTTGAAATGTGGTATGGTACTCTGGTTTTGACACCGGTGTTCACTCCATGCCTTTGTCACCAGGCACCTGTTGCAATACATCTGTACACATGTGCCTCACTCAGAATTTATATACATCTCTCTCTCTCTCTCTCTCTCTATATATATATATATATATATATATATAGATATATCTATATGTATATATATATATATATATATATATATATATATATATATATATGTCTGTATACATATACACATATATATATTGATGTACATATATTGCTATAGATGTGGAGGGGGGGCACAGAGGGGGTGAGAGTGACAGAGGGGGTGGGACAGGGTGTGTTGAAGGTCGTCATATACAGTCATACCTGTAGATAGTCAGATCAGTCTGTCTATGTATATGTATCTACATATATCTATATCTGTATGTGTGCATTACATATATATGTTTGTACAATATTCTATCTACATCTGTCTATGTATTCCTACATCTCTCTCTCTATGTGTTTATACATATATGCATATCATATATATATATATATATACACATACATATGTTGACATACATACGTATCCATATGATAGACAGGTATATCAACATGTTTGTCTACCATACTGTATACACACACACTAACATACTGCTAAACATACATAACTGTGAAACCTACTTTGTACATGGCACTACAACCTACAATCAACCAACATTGATATGTGCACATAGATGCTCTCACATACAAATGTATGTACAGCCTTCACTGATAGTTGCTGTATGTCCCCTGCCCTTTACACATCTTCATATACATATGGATACAGACCAATGACACATATGGAGGGTTCACAGTATGTAGACCTTTATAGTATTACTTTACATTACCTGTGTTTGTCACAGCTGCTTGTGTTGCCGTCTGGTTCTCTGTCCTGCTGCTCCACTTCCCAGTTGTCAGCTTTCAGGTGGCTGTTGCTGAACAATTTGTTTGTGTCTGCTTAATTGCAATTTTCTCTGTCTCTGTCTCTGTCTCTGTCTCTGTCTCTCTCTCTCTCTCTCTCTCTCTCTCTCTGTCTTTCTGTCTCTCACGTCCTTCTCAGGGTGCAATGAAATTATTGCATGTGTGGACTGGGAGTACAGCATACTTTTGTAGGTATCTGCATATACCCATGTGATGGCCTCTGCACCAATTGTTAGCCAGCATTTGCTAATTGCATGCAGCCAGTTGTGTACTGATTGCAGTTCTCACTGTGATTTCAGAACAGTGCTATAAAAAGGTATGTGAGATAGGCGTAGCCCTTTCAGATTTTAAGGGCAGGGACCATGCTGTTATGCTGTGGACAATGTTCTGTGAGTGTAAAGGTTGGTATCTCTCTCATATTTCCAGGTGTGTTATAGATTAACATTCATCCATTCATTTCTCCAGTTTCCTGTACTAACTGTGTATGTACACTGACACCTACAACTACTACTACTGTTAATGTGTGTGTGTGTGCTTTCCTTTCACTTTTGCTTGCACTTTGTTGCTAAGGCTTCAATATTTGCCCTTTACAGTCACTACTTGTATGCCTGCTAGGTGTCCTGACTGTAGTGTGCTGCTGTAGCTTTCCTATTTTCCATGTACATTCACACCTTGGAATGCTTGCTATATTTGCTAGGGTGTTACAGCATGCAGTGTGGTCTGGCCATGGTGTGGGCATTGACATCATTTAGGGTATTTGAGTATGCTGCTGAGCAGGCCCCAGAGACTTTCAGGTTCATCTGTTATCTGCCTCATGGAATGGTACATATCAGTGGGGTACACCCATTAAAATGTCTGGTATGCTGCAGTTGTGACTGTGGGTTAGCATGAGTATATGTATTACTACACTTTTTCTGCCATGCAAGTGGTGAATACTTTCAGGACTTCATAGTTACCATTGCATGTGTTACACCTTTCTGCCTACTGTTTGTACATTTCACATGGAGTCTGTGGGGCATCCCTGTAAGTCATTCACTGTTGCTATGTCTAGGCTCTTAACTATTCAAATATGGTGGTGTCAGACCCATCATGTGTACAGATATTTGCAGGTTGTCCACATTTCTGCCTCATATTTTGGTCAATATCTCATGCACACCTTTTTCTGGCAAATCACTCTGGGCTCAAGTCAGAATATGGTGACAAACATTCAAGTTTCAGACTTCATACCCTTCCAAACATCCCACAAAATGCAGACCCTGTTACTCTCTGAACTGTCTGCGTTTGTTGTAACATTATTTGTAATGTGTCCCTGGTTTTGTGCCTTTGCTCCACATATTTTATTACTTGGTCCAGATGTGTTCCTGTAAGAGGTTGTGGGGTATGGGCAGTGATTATCCTGCTGTGAGTATGTGTGTGGCTTGCAAGGTGCTATAGTGACATTATTACCTACTAGCTACCAACTAGCATGGCTGTTTCTGTTCACACACTACTATTATGGAAATCCACTAGTTTTGATAGTAATTCTAAATGGCATGCTTTGTGTACTACACATCTATATTCCCTTTACATTCATTCCTACTATTACATGATATATTTATTTTAG
Organism: Protopterus annectens; assembly: GCF_019279795.1. Taxonomy (NCBI): domain Eukaryota; kingdom Metazoa; phylum Chordata; order Ceratodontiformes; family Protopteridae; genus Protopterus; species Protopterus annectens. The sequence goes on from NC_056740.1 coordinate 273,848,505, forward strand.
CACAATGTTCTTGTATAAGAGTCATGGCTTAGTGGTAAGTCATGCAGACTACTGTTTCCAAGGTCCTGGGTTCGGCACTGCCAGTGGGATTTTATTTTGCTTCTGAACTGACTACAAGACCTGTCAATCAAAGTGACTAAGGCACTTTTAAGCAGTTGTAACCGGGTTAGCGCTGGTTTGCGTGGAGCTCACGCATGCGCACTGGCGGTTAGCTCCACGCACACAAGTGCACACCCGCTTACAACCGCTTAACGGTGCTTACTCTGGTGCACACCCGCGCTATTTTCTTTGAAAGAAAAGAAAATGGGGAGACAGGAAAGTGGTGAAAAAGGGGTTACAAAGAGGGTAAGACAGTAGGGAAACAAGCTTGGGATGTGCAGGAGGGATGTAGGTAAGGCCCATAGCTGCCCATTTCTTCATCAGCAACAGCTGTGCATATGTATGTAATTTGGTGTGACATTTGAAACCTTCCACCCCTGAGAGAGGTGTCAGGACAACAATAATACTTGTTGTACAGCCAATTGTAATTGATAGGTTCCATGTCCAGCAGACATGTGTGCTGAATGGGCAGCTATGTATGGGGCATAAATTTTTGTGGGTACAGAGTGCCCTTTTTTTTTTTCAGGTGAGAGTGGTATGTCAGGTGAAGGAAGTCAGTACAGCTGGGGAGGTAGGTTGGGTAGGTAAACAGACAAGACAAACAAGACGCATACAGGGGCGGTGTATGACACGTGTGGGGGGGTTACACAATTGACGGGGACGGAGGTTTGGATATCCAGAGCCCATGAGCCCACAGATGGCAACAGTGGAACTGATATCCCCACCCATAGACAGTTGTCACTGTTCCTTCACTGCCCAGGACGGGGCTGTGCTGGGGGCTGTGTAGGCGGGGCAACAGGCATGCCCGTTAGTTGCGCCACCAGTGCCTTGAGCTGGCGTAGGGGCTCAAGAACAGAGTCCCGAATCTCCCTATGCACCACAGTCCGGATGCTACGGAGGGTGAGTGGTGGTTCTCCTCCGGCCACACTTGCAGAGGGGGGGCGAGCCCCATCTCCTGCAGTGCTTCCACCCGCAGGTGGCACAGGGCCACCAGAGGAGGGTCCGGACTCGGCACTAGTGCCAGGTGCACTCGCCAGCTGAGGTGGGAGAGGTGAGTCCGCTGGAACCCGCCTTCCCTGTCGTCCTATGTTTTGCATTATGTCATGACAGTTTGGGTTAGTGACATATAATACCATTCACAATTAGTTGGAACAGCATGCATTAGTATTCCCATTAACCAAACACCCAGATATTCACACCATTGAACAGCGTGCATAACACATGCATAATTTGAACAGAAATACACAGTCCAACAACATGCAGGGTTAATTGATGGCAACAGGCCATCAGGTGTGGATGTATGAACAGGGCAGATGCATCAACGGACATGCAAATATATATGACCCAACAGGACAAACGTCCAGGGGTGTTAATTGTGATTGCACATACCATTTTCACGTGGAATGGGTTATATGTGGTTATAGGGTGGGGTAAAGAAAGTGATATTAACACCTTCAAATAACAATACATATGCTGTACATTTCTAATAGTTACAGTTATATACACACTACTGTTCTAACTACAGTTTCCTATATGATAACTATTTCAACTTGGTGATAGGACTGTTACTGCAACATCAATATACATTTTATTGTTCTTCATACACATTCATATCTAGCTTTGTTCAGCTACATCATCCTGCTACATTTGCTTTATATAGCTGTAGACAAGTGTGGATGTTTGGTATATCAGACAATCATCCTATCTGCATATTGCAGACTGAGAGCAACATATCCAGATTTTGGGATACACATTCCAGATGCAGCAACACTTTGAACAGATTTCGCTTTTTGGTTTTGAATCTTCCATGCATTTCATTCTGTCTTGACTGCAGTATACTTTATTCAGGGGTTATTACTACTGTATTGCTGGATTCATGACACTTTCTCACACTCTCTCACTTGCTTTCATTTTACTATTCAGGATGGTACTTACTTCTAGGCTTTATTGACATGTTTTACCTGTAGTTATTACAATCCTTTCCAGCAGTCTCACTTCTGTCATGTTTCAGTATTTCCACAGGCATATATTTCACACATGTGATTTCATCATCTTCTGCAGCTATACTTTTCAGCCTGCTGCAGGTTGTGTACTATTTTCTTACAGGTAGGGCATTTTTATTTCAGAATATATGTCAGACAGTTTCATTTTTCGGTTTAACTTACAGGCTGAAACACACTTTTGTAATCAAGCAATACTTGCATACACTTTCACACTGTTACTTGCAGATTTTATTCCTTACTGACTACACTGCACTCTTTTGCTGACTGTCATACTTTTATATTTCTTTACAGTTACTGGTAGTGGATTACTGACCTGCCTGGTGGCGCAACCACACCAGCCTATTGCCATAGGCTCTGCGGTTCACAGAACGGACACCTGCAGCTGTAATATAAATTAAGTAATATTGGAATACACATCTCCATAATATCAGCTAGTTTAATTTCTTACATACATAATTAAATGTTGTTTACTCAGTAGTGGGGCGTTGGGTGTTTGCCGGGCCTCCTGGATCCAAAGGTTTAGTTGGTCCTGCTTGCGTCTCTTCAGGTCTGCATGGTGGTGATGGACCTGCTCACCAGTCCTTGGAATCCCTGTGGCACTGGTGAGATCATGAGCCAACCGGTCCCACGCCTCGGCCCTGTATGCTCCCCAGAGGACCTGGCCCAGCATGAGTTGGGCCTCATGATTATGGACTAGGAGCCAGACCATGTACCTGGACTCCTCAACACCCCACCGCTGTGCTCGAAAGCAACTACCCTCTCCTACTCCTGTCATTCTGCCTGCAGGTCAGTTCTACAATCGTTTATGTTGTGTATTCCCACCTATGGGGCTTATATAGTCCTTTTTTCCTGCACATATCTGTGATTGGCCATTTTGGAATTGTATCAACTTCAGTAAACCTGCATTGTCATGCTCTAGTTTGTATTCATTCCTATATATTAGCTATTATTGCATTTAAAGGCACTGCTGTCATGGCTTAGTGGTTCTGTACCTTGACTATGGTGTATAGTATCCTGGGTTCGAACCTGGCCACTGCTTTTTATTTTTCATGACTGTCTAGACATGCTGATGGGTGTGTCTGTGTAAAGGCAGTTTTGATACGGCTTGCTCAACATTGCCCGTTGTTTAGCTTGTTTGCTCGATGCGCAGCTCCGCGCAAACGGGGTACGCTGTTTTAAGCCTCATTTAGCTATCGGCACGCATATTACGCTCAGCTCAGTTAAGGGCACATAGATTTAGCGTGTTAGACCACTGCTCAGCTACGGGCACTCATTTTGCACCAGTTAAACCACTGCTCATCTACGGGCAGATGCACTCACTCTGTTAAACTGTAGCTCAGCTATGAGCACATCTGGCATTTTTTACTCTTTTGTTACCTCACGTCTTCAATATAAATGGGCTATTTCATTACATTTTACATAAATTTTGGTTTTATGTGTACATATTTGTCAGGACTTGTTTCCTGCTTATTTTGAAAAAAAAAAAAAAAAATTGGTGTTGTGGGGGCTCGAACCATGAATGCCTGCTCTTCAGCCAACATCTCTACCGCTACACTATTGCTTCCTGGCTTCTTTTGCATATTTAGTTCTTATATGCTTTCCCACTGACTGCTAACTGTAGCTGCACTGCAGGCACGCCCGCGCAAACGAGCGCACTCACGGTTAAACATCTTTACAATTTAAAAAAATATATAACATGTTCATTTATATATTTTATGTTCATAGTCTGTGGGGGCATGTGTTGTGTTTATTCACATTTCCGTGGACTCTGTTGTGGGTGTTTACTTTGGGCACTTTTACACTTCTGGGGGCGTGTCCGCTTGCAGGGCTCAGCCTACGGGCACGCTCCCTACTGTCTTACACGGACCGTATTAGACTTAGGTGTGATTCAGCATGCTCTCATGAATATGCAAAGCATGCTGACATCACTCCGTTTAACTGCAGCCTCCGTGTAAGAGTTATAACTCTTACACGGAGGCTTCGTGAATCCTTGCCATGAACTAACAGGTCTTTTGTGCTGAATATAACTTTTTAACTGTCGATGTAAAAGACCTGTATATGGTAATCCTACATGAAGAAGGGATTGAATGGGTAATGGACTTCCTAATAAGGAAAGGAGTACCATCAAATGACATGAAATTAATTGAGGAACTCCTGGATATTATTTTAATAAATAATTATTTTATGCTTGAAGGAAAGTATTATATTCAAAAGAAAGGAGCAGCAATGGGGTCTCTATGCAGAGCTAGTTTTGCAAATTTAGTAATGGCCTATTGGGAACAACAATATATTCGGACTATTTCCCTAAAATCTAAAGTAATGAACCTACAAAAATGTTTTAATTCTCTAAACTTGGCTCCTGCCTTCAAAACCTTACAACCAATTCACCTTCATCCTAACCTTAAGTTAAACAAGAGTATGATTAACCTAGATCAGTACCCCCTGTTGAAGGATAAATATATTGCTGACTTCTTTCCCTTCAAACAGGACTCTATATCTGACATGAGGAGTAAGATGAAGCTCCCCCAAAAATACACAATCATATTAAGGCAAATTAAGGAGTTATTCCACAAATTTCTGGAAGAACCCACTCTGACCGTAAATTATATCTCTTCCTGTAAAACTCTCTTGAAATTATTCCTCCTTAGGAAAAAAAATATCTCATGCACATACAAACATTATGTCCATCAAAACTCATAAAGAGTTCATTCACTCCAACTACTGGCTGAAACAAGACCCTTCAATCACTTCCAATCAAATATCCAAAGCCATACAAACATACTCCATATTTATACCCTTTAAAACATTTAAATATACCCAACTTATGCTAATTAATAATGCATAGCTCACCCCTTCCATATTAAACAAAATATATCACAATTTTTCTCCCCAATGTGAATTCTGCCCCAATCAAATAGCTAACCTTCTCCATATATTTTGGAGCTGTAAATGCACCTATAACCTCTGGTGTGCTTTAAGGTTTCAACTAGATAAAATGGATTACGAGAAAACAACTTTATCATGGAAATTTACCCTTTTACACATTTCTACCCCCGGATTGTCAAAGTTACAACTTTGTCTGCTAATTTCTCTTTTTATGTTAATGAAGTATTATATCACACAATTGGAAAAACAGGGCTTTACTATCATGGGAAGGGTTTAAGCATCTAGTAATCAATCATTTAACTGCTCATAAGTATTTGATTCACACTTTGAAACTGCAACCATACTTCAAGGAGTTTTGGAAGATGTTTGAATACAGACTGTTGTGAAGTCATTTATCGTGTACTATATGGTATAATTTCTGGGCAAAGTGAGATTGTATATAGTCATCTAGATAGGGTTGTGAAATTTGTACATAGTTGTTATTTGTTTTTTGCAATTTGAAATTTCTAAAATGAATAAAGAGAATTAAAAAAAAAAAAAAAATATATATATATATATATATATATATATATATATATATTCTGACTAATGCATATATGCTGGAGAAAATAGTATACTATACCTATAATCTGGATGACATGTTTATGATTGCTAAGGGAGTAATCGGGAAAGCAAATCATTTAGTGGAATATATGACTGGAACTACTACCTTTTTAGAATTTACTTCAAGCTTTGAAGGAAAAAAATAGCATATTTAGATGTGGAACTGACTAAAGATAGGCTTAACTTATGCTATACAGCAAAAATCTTTAGGAAAGAAAAGATATTCTAATTCTTTTTTACATTTCACCAGTAGCCATCCAGTCTACCAGAAAAAATCTGTAGTGAAGCATCAACTTGTACGAGCAGCAAGGATGACCACCTTGGAGGTTGATTTTTTAGTGTAATGTACTAATTTGAAACAGATGTTTTTAAAAAGAGGTTACCCTTTACAACTTATACAGGACCTGATTAATGAAGTACAGAATAAAAGAAGAGAAGGGTATTTTGAACCCATTCTGAAAGGTACTAGGGTTATAGTAACTACGGAAGACAAGGTTCTATGACCAATAGACAGAGAATCTACCACTGAAAGATTACAAAGCTAGTTTTATAACTACCTACAATTTACAATCAGAAATGATAAAGAATATTTTAATTATGAATTGGTGTATTCTTAAGAAAGACATAAACCTGAAGGACAAAATGAGTTTACTTCCAAAAATTACTTATAGAAAGGGATTTAACTTGAAGACTATCTTAGAAAAGGAAGGGGAAGCCATGCATAGGAATGCAAGAATGTACAAATGTGAAGCATGTCATTATTGCCGCTATATAGATATGGGACGTGACTATCTGATTATGGGTAAGTCCTTCAGGACATTTAATATATTTAACTGTAATTCAAAAAACGTAGTATATCTAGGGAAATGTCAAAAATGCCCAGGGTTCTATATAGGGAAAACTGAAAGGAAATTGAAAGAGCATATTTACGAACATAGATATATATACATAAAGGTAAAGACAATAATGCTCTAGCAATGCATGTATTGGAGAACCCAGGGCATCATTTTAAATTTAGAGCTATCGATCAGGTGAGAATAGGACCTAGAGGGAGGGTTTTGTGACCACAATTGGAAAGGCAAGAATTAAGGTGGCAACTTGCTTTGAATGCATATTCTTATCCAGGTCTAAACAATCAATGCTCCATTACTTGCCTTTTGAAATTGAAAAGTTTTACAAGATGAGTATGAATGACATTTGCTAAGTTGATAATATTATTAGTATATGTGATATATTAGATTAAACTTATTAATGTATATTTTTAAAAATGTATTAACTAAATAGTCATGCGGCTTAATGAATGACTTTGAACTATACTCCAATAGTAAGTAAATACTAATCAAGTGACCTATTGTTATAGTATTTAAAGAAGTGGTGTATACTTTTAAAATTGTCTGAAGAAGTTCATGTGATGCTGATGTACGAAAGCGCTCACATATTATTTTCTTTTACGCTTGTCATTACCTTCATTTTTATTTGTTTACAAGGGTAATTTCCTGTTCTATAAGGAATAATTTCAGATATTGATCAGGAATTACACTTAGATTTATTTTGTATGAAATAAGATGTCCACTGAAATACCATTAAGTTTCTTTGGTATTTGCTATAAGGTACTTAGAGAATAACTGCTCCCAAAACTGCAAACCACATTTATTTACTCAAATCTTGATGTTTCCTGCAGTTCTAACCTCCTAGCATCAGTGCTATTTTTTTAATATTCTATACCCTAGTATGCCCACATGGGGCCCATCATTATGATGTAATTTATATTTTTCAGTCAGTTTGTTGTGGTCTCACAAGCTATTTTGTATCCTTAAAAGACTGTGTTATGCTGGCGGATTAATTGCAAGGCAGTTGTCCTGTGTCATATATCACACACAAGAACACAGAATTACTACTTATGTTTCATTCACAATCCTTTGGTGTCTTTGAGTCCATTTCCCAAAGTAGGCTTTTTAAATGCACTCTGCTTTTCTTGAAAATCCAGTTAATTGGCCTTCTTTTTCTATGCCTCAGCTCTGCAAATCTGCTCTTCAACACAATTCTCTTGCTTAAGCGACAGTTGTCTGCTCGTGTTACTGACACCTCACCATATCAGGATACTTATTTATTGCAGCCTGTTTCACATGTAACTGAACGAGCTGCAAAAGTAGGACATATCAGCTACACCAAACAGATGAAGCTAACTTTCTGCAGAGTACACCCGTCTTTAGTCTTACTTGCTTATCATTTGCTTGGACTTGGAAAGTGCTTTGCCATTTACCCGCTGTGATTACTCTTTACCACCTGCTTATATTTTCTCCTTGAAATTTGAAGCCACCTCCAAGTTTTCATGGTACCACATGTCAGCACTTATAACAGCCATGTTTCTTGAAGTAGTAAAATTATTAATAGTGCAGCAGGTATTATTTCTTTTCGCTTTTTGCTTTGTTTTTGCCATTGTCTGAATATTTGTTAACTCACATTGTAGTGGTCTTTCAGTGGTATCTTTCTTTAACCATTTTTTTTCAGCTTTCCAAAATGTAGTAATTCATGGACAGAATTCAGAATGATTTACTGCTATGTAGACTCCTTAATTCAGAAGGTTTCTGCATAGCAGTATGCCTTTTCAGTCCAGTGACTACCCTTTCACTAGTTTTCTCCTGACGGTGGCTGTAGCATGCTAATGCAGCAGTCCAGGGCAGTGGCCGATGCTAATTAGTCATTTGCTCTAATCAAAACAAAGTGTTTTCTCCAGTTTAACTTGGCAGATCCATTTATTAAATGGCTCTGCCAAGCTGATTTTTTCTCTAAAAGGAAAAGTGAATGCCGACTTATGGTGGCATTCACTCATTCACTCCAATAAGAGAACTGAGAGTACATCCCACTAATTAGGATGTGTGTGTGTGCATACAAGATTATGGGAGGGCATGAAAGCAGCTGCATGGATGTGTTGGGTGTGGGGTTGTGTGTGTTTACATGTCAGTTTCTCTATCTGTATGGTCACACTATGGAAGGTAGGAATGTGATGGTGTGTGCATGGTTGGCTATTTTCATGAGTGTGAGCAAGCATTTGGGGTCTTTATTGTGGATGTGTGTGTGTGTGTGTGTGTGTGTGTGTGTGTGTGTGTGTGTGTGTGTGTGTGTGTGTGTGTGTGTGTGTGTGTGTCTGTGTACCTATTCTATTGCAGTGACTGTACTGATAGGGAGAACACTAGCACTATCAGGTCTGACATCACAATGTTCGATTCAGAGATATGGTAAATAGTCACTAATGAGGTGTTTCTGCAGTTGTACTATGCCTCTGAATCAAATATTCTGTCAGTCGCTCTAAATGACCAATCTACAGTGGCCAGTTAGCATGGGCAGAGACAGAATGTTAGTGAATCCTAAGGCAATTTCTGTGTAATACCTTTTTTTGTCTCAAATCAAAGTTCAGCTGAACTGCTTCTATTTGTGACCATGAACCATTGTATTAACTACAAAACCCAGTCTATAAAATGATACTTTTTTCTACTATTTATGAATGCGATTGGGATGATGTAAAGACTGTTTTGTGCTTTGGTAATCTTCTTCAATAAACTAGTTTTATTCAGGTAATCACCTTTGTTCTGAGTATGTCTTTGCTAGAGGCCACTTAACAGAGCTTAGTTTGACTACTATAATGTGTTTTTCAGGGTTGTTTGAAATTAAGATGGTCTGCTCCTGACTATGACCTTGAACAATCAGGCTGACTGCAAAACCAGGCCCTTAGCAAATGGAATAAGACATGTTGCATCAAGTGCCATGGTGGGGAAAGTTCAGATGTGTAAGTAAACTTACCACGACAGTAGATGTTCAGATGATCACTGCTGCAGTAGCCTTAGCTATATGGGTTATATCCTGGCAAGGATATAACAGCCGGCCAGCTTCCAAAGCTTCAGGGCACTTTCCATGCTCCCAAATCATCAGTCAGCTTGAGCTAAGCAGACTGAAAATACAGGTTTGGATGCCAAGCCGTTCAGAGCTTTTATGCCAACAAAAAGGGGAAGGCTGAGTACTGAAAGACAATGTTAGGAACAACAAAAAATATGAATTTACCCCCTGCAATACACAACACACGAAAAACACATGGGAATGAGGGAGAGAGTGCCTACTGCAGTAGTGATCACTTAAATATCTACAGTTACAGTAAGTTTACTTACGCAGCTATACTACCTTCATCATATTGATCACTGCTGCAGTAACCCTAGCTATATGGGTAGATTACCCAAGCTTCCTATATTTGGGAGGTGGAAGGAAAAGAGTCCAGGAGCACCTGGATAATAGTCTTAGCAAAGCCTGATCTGAACCTGTAGAAGGAATCAAGCTTATAATGCTTTGTAAAGGCATGTACAAAGGACCAAGTTGCTGCTTCTAGAATACTTCGAGAATCCAACCCTTTCCAAAAAGCCATAGATGAAGCCAAGGCCTTAAAAGAGTGGGCCTTGATCTTGTCTGGAATAATTTTATTGTGGGAGTATAACAAAATGTAATAGCCTTAGACAACCATTTGGAAATAGTCTGCTTTGACACAGGTTATCCCTTCTTCTTCTTATCTTCAAAATAAGTGAATGATTGATTTGTCACTATAGTACCTGAACTGTCTGTTTACATCCAAGGTATGGAGTATCTTTTCTCCCTCACTTTTTAAGATCAGGAAAGAAAAAAAGAGATGTATAGTTTGGCTTAAAGTAAATTCAGATATTTCTTTAGGCATAAAAGGATTAGTTCTTAAAGAAACTATGCCCCAGTGGAAAATGAGATATAGTTGATTCATCAAAAAAACTTGTAACTCAGATACCCTACTTGCAGAGATCAGACCAATTAGTAAAACCATTTTCATGTTAAGAACCTCATGTCAGACAGTTTGGCTGGTTCAAATGGAGCAAGTGTTAGCTACTCTACTACAAAATTAAGATCCCAAGGAGGCACCACCAGTTTTCTTGGGGACTTCTTAGGCAAAAGTCCTTTCCAAAACATTTTGACATGAGAATGAATTGAAAGAGAATGATCCATGGGCAGATGCTGAAATGGCACATAAATGAACCTTGATGGAGGACTAAGAAAGGCCATACGATAATAATGCACACAAATATTGTAAAACCATCGAATAACTAGCCCCAAAAGGGTCAAGGCTATGTTGTTGGCAGTAGCAAGAAAACCTTTTTCATCTCCTAATATAGGATTTTCTAGTAGCAGGCTTTCTTGCCTCCATTAGTACCTGCTGCATGTCCTCAGTAAATAGGTGTCTAAAGGGAATTAAGACCCTATCATCCAGGCAGTTCATTAAAGTTGATTGGAGCTGAGGTGTATCAAACACCCCTGGCCTTGTGTGAGTAAATCCACTTTGCGAGGAACCTTGTGCTAATTGCCCCCGGCCATTTCCAGAAGAAGGGAGAACCAGTGCTCCCAGGGCCAGATGGGAGTCACCACAATGATCTTGGAGGATTCTTTCTGAATCTTCAGAAGTATCCTGGATATCAGTGGAACTGGTGGAAAAGCATACAGGAAAATTCCTGTCCAAGGAAAGAAAAAGGCATCTGTTTTCCAGGCCATCATGCAAGGAGTTCTGGAGCAGAATCTTTCAAGCTGATTATTTGGAGAGGAAGCAAATAAGTTTACTTGAGGAACTCCCCACAAATGGATCAAATCTTGGAAGACCCCTAATCTAGTTTCTATTTACGAGGGTCTGCTCTTGCCCTGCTCAGCTTGTCTGCAACACAGTTTATTTATTTATTTATTTTACATTTGTTGATCGGGAAAGTCCAACTGGACACATGTCCATTTTCAGAGGAGGCCCGGGTAGAAAAGCTCCAGTTATATAATAGGTACATAAACATATATGATCAAGTTAATACAAATGGTGGAATAGACATACAAAAACAGGTTTCAATCACAGGGAAATATGGCCTATTAGCAGGCTCATAGATAATTATCAGATAATAAACTCATCTTGCAGTATAATACATTCTGTACACACTCAACACGTGCAGTATATTGTAGCCTTATACAGCTAGGATATAACAATAAATAGAAGATTTGTATGTTCATAGGTTCATAGGTTGGTACTAGGCTATCGGCTCTAGGGCCTGTACAAGCCTAGCCATAACAATTCCCTGGCTATTTCTTCCCACACTATTTATTTGGTTTTATAATTGTTTTTTAACTTATTAAAGCAGGCAGTTTAATGTGAGAAACTAGAGTTTAAATTATCCATGAGTTAGATATTTCATACTTATAACAGCAGACAGTTGCATGTTAGAAGCTAGACTTGACATAACCAATGACTGTATAAGTATTTCAGTCTTTACCCAGGGATAAGATAAGAGCATAGTCAGGTGTTTGTGAGGTGGGGTTTTAGTAGTTTTTTGAATTGTGTTGTGGAGTTATTTGATGTTATTTGGGTAGGAAGGGAGTTCCAGTGTTTGGAAATGTAGCTGCTAAAGAGAGATTTACCTGACTCATTGTTATGTCTTGTAACTTCAAGGAGGTTAAAGGTACTTGATCTCAGGGTTTTTGTGGTGGTGTGAGGGTGTATTAGGTTTTGGAGGGCTGGAATCTTATATGAGTGATGGTATAACTTATGTGCTAGTGACAATTGATTGAGTTGAAGTATTTGAGGGAACTCCAACCAGTTCAATTTCTTGAGAGCTACACAGTGGTGCATTCTATATGCTGATTCAGTTGCAAATTTAACTATCTTACAGGTTTGTAGTTTGGATAGTTCTGTTTTATGGAGGTTGGTACATACTGGGGATGCGTAGAGGAGGGTGGATAGTAGATGTGTCCTGGCTATTGTGGTCTTGGATTGCTTGGAGAGAAATTGCTTGTTACGATAAAGGAGCCTCAGTTTTTTGTGAACTTTTTTTACAGTTTGAGCAATATGTAAGTCGAATCTTAGGTGATTGTCTATTTCTACACCTAAAAGTTTGGTGTGGGTAGTTGGGGTAATAGCAGTTTTGTTATTAGAGGTGATAGTGAAGTTGTCCGAATGGGTGAAAACTCTATAAAAGGTGAAGAGGAGTAATTTGGTTTTGGCTGGGTTGAGAATAAACTGGTGGTTGCTAAGCCAGGTTTCAGCTTGTGAGAAGCATTCTTGTGTTTGGGAGTGGAGATGTTCGAGTGTTGGGGCAGCACATATGATTGTGATATCATCTGCATATTGAATTATTGTGTCTTTTGGCATGGAGAAAGAGAATTGATTGGTGAATAGAGTGAAGAGTAATGGACCTAGGATGGAGCCTTGTGGGACTCCTAGGGATACTGGTAGTAGAGAGGATATTTGGTTCTGCCATTTTACAGCTTGTTGGCGAGCTGATAGATAGTTCTCAAACCATGTGAAGGAGGAGAAACTAAGTTTTAGGGTAGTTATAGAGTACAGAGAAGTTTGCCGTGATCCACCATATCAAATGCTTTAGATAAGTCTAAGAATATGGCAGAGACTAGTTGGCCATTACTTCTGTACTGATTAATGCTGTTAGTGAATGCTACTAGTGCCGTGGTGGTACTGTGAAAGGGTCTTAAGCCATGTTGGTTTTTGGATAGCAAATTGTTTTTTGAAGGTAGTCCATGAGTTGTGTGTGTATGATGCGTTCTAAGATTTTTGATAAGGGTGATAAAATAGCAATAAGACGGGAGTTTTGAATTCAAAGGAGTTACCTCCTTTGTGTAATGGTATAATATAGAAGGTTTTCATTATGTGTGGTACTTTGCACCCGGAGATGGACCTATTGATGAGGACTGAAACAGGATAGGCTATAGCAGGTGCAGCTATTTAGAGGTATTCAGAGGGAAGGTTGTCGGCAGCCAGAGTGGTGGGTTTCAGCTTTTAGAGAAGTTTTTGAATGGTTTTGGTTAATACTGACTGAAAGGTAAAGTTGGATGTATTAGTTTGTTGTTCAAGTGAGTCTGCTGTAGTTGGTGTGTTTGTTAAGGTGGGGGGTGTGGTAATCAGTTTGTTATTAGCTAGGGCTTGGATTGTTTCAGTAAAGTATTTATTAAACTAGGTGGGGATATTATCATGGTTGTTCTGAGTTATGGGTGAGGGTGTTGTTGTTTTTCCAGGTTGCAATACAGAGTTGATTGCAGCCCAGAACTTCTGAGGGTTGTTTACATGTTTTTGTTGTAAGTTTTGGTAATAGCTGACTTTGTCCATTTTGATGTGGGTTTTTTTTTGGCTTTATTCCTTAATTCTAAGTATGTTAGTTTGTCTATTTGGGTTTTGTTTTATTTTTTTAAATTGGTTCCATGCTTTCTCCCTTTCTAAGAAAATAGTTTTGGTTGGTTTAGTAAGCCAGGGTGCATATTTGGTTTTGATTCTTGTGGCTCTAGAGAGAGCATGGTGGTTAAGAATTTGTATGAAAGTTTTATTAAAGTACATTACTGACTCTTCTAGAGGTAATTGATTAAGAGGGGTCCATTTGTAACATCTTAGGTCATTGATGAAGTTATTAGGGTTAAAGTTCTTTTTAGTTCTGACTTGTCTTAGAGTTACATGGCTTATTTGGGGAGACTTGGCTCTTAGCAGATATGTTGGTTGGTGGTCACTGAGAATGTCTGGTAGACATCCGGTTAGGGATGCAAGGGATGGGTGGGATAAGAGTATCCAGTCCAGTATGGATTGGCGTTTGGATCTTTTGTCATTCCTGGTGGGGGTAGTGATAACCTGGGTAAAGCCATGGAGGTTGATGTGGGTGAGTGGAGTTTGGCTAGAACAGTTCAGCCAGTCTATGTTAACGTCACCAAGCAGGATATTCTCTTGGGGTAGAGAGGTAGATATGCAGTCAAGCAGGTTTGCTAAGGTAGTGATATCATTCTGGTTTTGTATTTTAGTCTAGTTGCTCTGATGGAATGTGGCATGCCTGTAGAGTAAGATTGTGGTGTGAAGCTATAGCCTAAGCTAGCATGGCTACTCTACAAAGGCAATATGACCTGGTTTTCCCTTGCTTGTTGATGCTCCACAAAATTGTAGTATTGTCTGCAACAACATGAAGAGGACACAGGGACCAAAAATGATTCAGAGAGCTGATTGCCTTGAACATGGCAAGCATCTCTGTTATACTTATGTGCTTGCATCTATCCTTGGTGTCCCACACACCTTGCACTTTTATTCATCCTCAAATGGCTCCCCAAGCAAAGTTTAAGGCATCTGTGGTGACTGACTGCTTTGGAACAGGAAGAGAGGACAGCCTTGGATTTAAGGATAGTTGCTGTCTTCACCAAATGATGTACATTGGTGCTGGGACCAAATAGACTTCAGGTACCATTGTATCTTTCTCATGTGGAGTCTTGCCATGGGTACCATGAGACCCAAAATCCTGAGGTATTGCCTCACATTGGCTGAAGTCTAAGTAGAAAACCATAGAGATAGATCTAGATATAGATCTATTTTTTCAAGTGAAAGAAAAGCTCTTTGAAATGAGATGTCTAGCTGACATCCCAGGAGTGCAATCCTGTGTTAAAGTATCAAAAAAGACTCCTGAATATTCTATTGGAATTCCTGCTTGTTTCAGAGATCTCTCATCAAAGTGAGCTTCCTGACACTTTGAAAAAGACTCTGCAAAGATAAGCAAGTCATCTAAATATGGAAAAATGTAGATACCCTGTAGTCTGCAATGAGCTATAACTGGTGCTAAATACTTTGTAAATACTCTTGGTGCAGTGAATAGTCCAAAGGGTAAGACAAAGAACCTTAAGAAACACATCAACAGTGATGTGATGATGAGCATTTTTTAAATCGGGCATTACCAGGAAGCAGGTAGGAGGAAGAAAAGGTAACAGGTTGTGAAGTGACAGTGTTCTGAACTTCAGCACTATCACAAACAGGTTTAGGAAAGAAACATCCAGTACTAGTCTACAAGCATTTTCTTTCTTTGACACTAAAACATCCTTGAATCTGAAAGCTTGATGAATGATCTTCAGAACCCATTTGTCAGAAACTATCTGTTGCCAAAAGGAAAAGTGAAGATTCAGACTTTCTGGAAGCGATACATGGCTGCTAGAATGTGTGTGTTAGGGGTGGGGGGGGGTCCCCTTAAATAGTCATTCTGACTTATTGGATTGTCCTTGGCTTTGGGGATGGGTTCCAGAATTTCTTTTCAAACCCATTTGCCATTTCTTCTTAAATGTCTGCTACCTACATTTTAAGACTCTTTAGTTTTTTTTTTTTTACCCAAATTGGATGAGGGGTTACAGAATACCTTAGAAAATTTGGAAAAGGAGGGCTGAAATTTCTGTATTAACTTACTCCTTTTATCACACATTTTGATCACCTCTGCAGCATAGAAGCCAAAACTAAATCTCTATCCAAAGGAGAATTTAAAGTCTTATTTTTAACATCATCTGGAAGGTTCTGAGAATATATCCAGTCCAACCTCCTCAAAACAGTACCAGAGGCCATAGTGCTGGAAGACGTATCCACTGAGTTATACACAGATTGTAAACAATGAGTGGTGACTTGTACAATAAAAGAAACTATTTATTATTTATTGACATTTGATGACCGGGAAAGTCCATCCACTGGGCCCAATGACCCATTTTTCCTCACACGAATAAACTGCAGACAAAACATTCCTCATGTTCATAATTAGTCAAAACAAACTTTAACGTATGATCCTGAAAATTCAAAATTTTAAAAATTAAAATTGATGTAGCATAATCTCCTTTTTTATTTATTTTATTTTTATTATTTATTTGACATTTGTTGACTGGGATTGTCCGACTGAGCAAAACCCCTTTTTCAGTGGAGGCCCAGGGAAAAAAGCTCCACAATAACACAAATTAATTACAGACAAACAATAATTTAAAGTACATACAAGTGATTACAATAAAGTAAGTAAAACAGCACAAGCTGTTTGCAGCAGCAGTCAGACAACATACACTTTACAAGATGAGTACAGTGAGATGACGCTGTGACCATGGTATTTTGCAACAAGCTATGTACAATGAGCAGTTGTTTGAAACAGGGAATCAGTTATTTACAAATTACATGCTAGAAAGTTGGTGTAAAACTGTTGAGGAACAATTAGCAATGGAGAGAGTTATTTGCACAATGTCCAACAGTTGAGGAAACAGTTACAGCATCAGTAAACTGTAGGAATGCAGCGACAGTGTTGTTTAATATTATCTAGGATTTACAGTTACAAGTCAAGGTGGTAAGTAGGTATTGTTTGAGAGCTTTTTTGAATTCATGAGTAGTAGTTATTTGCCTGATGTCAAGGGGAAGCTTGTTACAGTTTTGGACAAGGGAATAGCTATATAAATTTTTGCCTTTTAATTTTTGCAGGCGGCTTAAAGATTTCAAGGTTTTGCTGGTTAGAGCTGTGGTGGAGCTTAGCATGAGTATAGAGACAGACCAGATCAGAGATGCTGGGGCAGGCAGTGGATGTGCAGAGGATAGAATGGATGGTAGATAGTTGAGAGAGTTGAAGCTGATGGGGGACTCAAGCCATTTTACAGCAGAGCATGAAAGAAAGTGATGTGGATTTGGGGACTGATTAGCAGCAAAACAGGCAACTGTTATATGTGCTTTCAAGTTTGGCATGTAGGGAGGTCTGTAGGTTAGTTATCATTTGTGAGCCATAGAGGAGACTAGAGAGAAGATAATCATGAGCTAGTGAGAGTCTAGAGTCTTTAGTCAAAAGCATTTTATTTCTGTAGAGCAAACCTAGTTTTTGGTGGGTTTTCTTTATGCAGTGGGGGACATGGAGGTCGAATTTTAGCTGGTCATTGATGATGAGGAGTTTTGTTTGGGGTTCCATGTTGATAGTGGTGTTATTGAATGAAGTAACAGAGAAAGTAGATTTGAGAGGGGGGAGAGATTTAGGAAGGAATAGCAGAAGTTTGGTCTTTCTGGGATAAGTTGGTTGATAGTGAGCCATTTTTCTATGGAGGTGAAGGAATTTTGAGTGAGGGTGTGCAGATCAGAGATAGTATCGGTGGTAGAGATGATAGAAGAGTCATTGGCATATTGTGTGACAGAAGAGTAAAGACAAGCTGTAGAGAGGTGGTTTGTGAAGATGTTGAAAAGCAGAGGGCCAAGGATAGACCCTTGAGGGACTCCCATCTGGATGGGTAGGAAAGGAGAGAGAGTGGAGAGCCATTTTACTGATTGTTGCTGAATGGAGAGGTAGCTGGAGAACCAGGAGACAGTTGATGGAGATAGGTTGAGGTCAGATAGTTTGGAGAGGTGGACTCAGTGAGAAACTGTGTCAAAGGCTTTATAGAGGTTGAGGAAGAGGCAGGAGACCAATTTGCTGTTATTTCTGGCCAGGGAGATGGAGTGTGAAAAGGAAATTAGAGCAGTAGAGGTGTTGTGGTTAGGACAAAATCCATGTTGGGTAGGGGTGAGTAGGTTTTCAAGGAGCAGACAGCCCATGATTTGTTTGTGAACACATGTTTCTACTATTTGTGATGGGGGGGATAATATTCTTTCCCATAATTATCAATAATCTTCCCATCCTTATCAGAAAGAGTAAGACTGGAATTTACTAAATGTTTAGCAACAGTATGATTAACTAAAACTATAGCTGCCGGGTAAGGTTTGGGAAGAGTATATGAAAACGTGAAAGACTGAAGAACTTTATATATTTTATCTGCCTTTTTAAGGGCATCTCACTGACTATCAGGAAATTGCAGGACGTAACATGCACATTCTTCATAGCTGAAAGAACTGGAGGAATGAATGAGTGAAGGTTTAGGAAATTCTTTCTGTGCCAATTTAAAGTATTTTTTGACGGATTGAGAAACCTCAGTGTTCTCCCACTGAAAAATCCTGAATTGTTCCCTTCATCTTCCTGTCCAGATTCAGAATCTTGAATCTCTTTAGGAAAAGAGGTACCCCTCTTCCTTTTACCAGAAACTAGTTTATAAGAGAGATTAACAGCCTGAATTAAACCCTAAGCCAGACCCAGTAAAGTACTCCTATCCAAAGAAATGTCATGATGAGTAGATACATGTTTAGGTTTATGTTTTTTTTTTTTTACAGGAAAAATGGGGCCAACAGTGTTATTAATGTCAGCAGGAGCTTACACAGGGATGAACATGACATTCAGACAAAACAGAGAAGCTTTCCCTGTTCCTCTCCTAGAATCAACTAGAGTTCAACTCTGACAACTGAGTTGTCATTCCTGCTGTCCAGCAAAGGGGATTAAGGGGATTACTCTACTTTGGTGGAGACAGGTTTTACAAGTCAGGTATTGCTGAGGCCATACAGCTATGTGGGTGGTTATATATCTGTTTGTAGTAGGCATGAGCACAATGTCATAACACTGTTGGACACCTCTCCACTTTCAACATGGTACTCATGATATTCTAGTACCCATGTCTGTGTCAGGGCAATGCAACAAACATTAGCTGCAGAAGTGTAACTCTGCTGGATGCAAAGAAACTAAGATTACACATGTGTACAACATGTACAGCTTATTTACCTGATGTTTTGCATCCCATATCAGTTGTAATGAGACAGCCAGGTACACCTACCCATACATACATATGCAGAGGTAATACCTGCTATACATTTCTGTTCTATGTCAGTATGGCACACTGTAATTACAATCTTGCTGCTCAGTCAGTCAGGTTAACCTGTTAGGGCAGGACATCTGGAGGACACTGCACATACATGGTGGGCTATGGGCCAAAATCAGTGACACTTTCCTGATATTGCTTTAACACACATACTTCATTTGATAGTGCAGTAGCCTTTGCATTCACAGACATACCCTGGAAGATGTTGGATGCTCATATGGCAGGCAGAGAGGTGAAAGTCTAGGTGTGTTGTAGTGAGGGTAGGAACTGTTAATGTTGTGAGTATGACTGGTATGGGGACAGAGCTAGCTGATATGCTGGACAGAGGAAAGGTGGAAATATTGTGTGCGCCAGAGACCGGATGGCAGGGGTGTACAGCTGTGTGTATCAGAGTTGGGCACAAATAGTTCTATCATGGTGTGGATGGGAGGATAAATGGTGTAGGGGTTAACCTGAAGGAACATTATGCCAAGAGTGTTTGTTGAGGTGATAAGAGTGTCTGTTAGAGTGATTTTTAGGAGGCTGTGAATTCATGGTGTAATGACAACAGTTGTTAGTGCATATGCTCTGCTAATTGCGTGTGTGAAGGATGAGACAGACATACTTTCGCGTGGTTGGATGAAGTGGTGATGAGTGTACCCAAGGGTGAGAGAGTGGTGATTGGAGCAGACTTCAATGGGCATGTTGGTGAAGGGGGCAGAGGGGATGCAGAAGTGATGGGTAGGTATGGTGTTAAGCAAAGGAATGCAGAAGGTGAGATGGTGGTGGAGTTTGCAAAAGAGGTTGGACATGGCTCTGGTGAATACGTAGTTTTAAGACCAAGAGGCATAGGGTGACATACAAGAGTGGAGAAAGATGCACACAGGTGGATTATCTCCTATGCAGGTGGGCCTGTTTGAAGGGGGATTGGTAATTGTAAAGTGGTAACTGGGAAAGTGTAGTTAGGCAGCATGGCATGTTGGTCTACTCTATTGGATGATGTCGCTGATCAAGAAGATGGGCAGGATCAGATGGTAGATACTGAGAAAGGATGATTGTGAGGTTGAGTTCAGGGAAGAGTTAAGACAGGCAGTAGGTGGCAGTGAAGAGTTAGCAAATATCTGGGTAACTACATCCAAGCTAGTAGGGGAGATGAGTAGAACAGGGCTTGGTGTGACATCTGCATAGAGGAAGGCGGAGAAGAAGACTTGGTGGTGGAATGAGGAAGTACAGGGGAGTATACAGAGAAAGAGGTTGGCCAAGGAGAAGTGGGATTGTCAGACAGATGAAGAAGGTAGATGGGTGTTTAGGGAGATGGGGTGCATGGCAAAGAGAGTAGTGGTAAAGGCTGAGGATGGGGCATCTGAAGGGTTGTATGTAAGGTTGGACACCAAGGATAGAGAATAGGACCTGCACCAATTGGCTAGACATAGGCACATAGCTAGGAAATATGTGCAGCAAATAAGGCTGATAAAGGATAATGATGGAAGGGTACTCACAAGCTAGGACAGTGTGTTGAGCAGGTGGAAACAGTACTTTGATGGGCTGCTGAATGAAGAGAATGAGAGAGAGAGAATATTGGATGATGTGGGTATGGTGAATCAGGACATGCAACAGATTATCAAGGGGGAAGTAAGGATAGCTTTGAAAAGGTTTAAGAATGGAAAGACTATTGGTCCAGATGACATATCTGTGAAAGCACGGAGGTGTTTAGGAAAAATGGCAGTGGTCTTTTTAACCAGATTGTTTACTGTAATCTTGGAAATTGAGAGGATGCGTGAGGAGTGGATAAAATGTGTTTGGGTACTGATTATGAGAATAAGGGTGGTGTGCAGAGCTGTAGTAACTACAGAGGGATAACACTGATCAGTCACAGCATGAGGTAATGGTAAAGGGTGGTGGAAGCTAAGTTAACAAGGGAGGTTAGGATTACTGATCAGCAGCATGGTTTCATGCCAGGAAAGAGCAGTACAGATGCAATGTTTGCTCTAAGAGTGTTGATGGAGACATACAGAGAAGGTCGGAAGTAACTGCGCTGTGTCTTTGTGGACTTTGTGCCCACTGAGTGTTGCACAGCTACAGTTATCCCTCTCCATAAGGGGGGATCCACCTTGGATCCTGGGAACTACCATCCCATCAGTCTGATGAGCCTGATCTGCAAGGGTATGGAATGCATTATTATGGAATTTATAAACAAAGACATTGGCAACCTTCAAACACTGGACCCCACCCAGTTTGAGTTCATGAAGGGCTGATCATGTCACCTGAACCTAATTGACTTCTTTGAATCGGTCTCCAGAGCTGTGAATGAGGGTAAGGCGGTCCACACAGCCTATCTGGACCTTGCCAAGGCCTTCGACACTATCCCCCACTCTGGAATCATAGATAAACTTACTAAGCTGGGCATTAATCCCTACATCACTCAATGGGTTGCCAACTGGCTTACTGACAGAACCCAGACTGTAAAAGAAGCTGACTCCAAATCCAGCTCCAGACAAGTGACAAGTGGAGTACCTCAGCGTTCAGTCCTGGGACTGCTCTTGTTTGGCATCTACTTCTCTGAAGTACAGACCAACACTAAGGGACTCTGGCTAACAAAGTTCACAGATGACTGCAAACTGGGAGCCAGTATTGAATCCCCAAATGATGTGGAAATTCTACAAAAGGGCCTTACAGAAGCAGACGCTTGGTGCCAGAGCCATGGGCTCAAGCTTAATGCCAAGAAATGTATAGTTATCCCCTTTGGGAAAAAAACATGTACCCATGAATTACCACATAGGTGGCAGTACACTAAACACTGAAAGTGTGATGAGAGACTTAGGGATACAGGTGGACAGTGGTCTCACCTTCGATAACCACATCACCACAACAGTCAAGAAATCCTTCTATGTGGCACACCTCATTATTAAGGGCTTTTCATCCAGAAAAATACTCATCCCTCATTAGACCCATTATATAGTACAATGCACCATTTGGTATGTACCTCACAAGAAATCTGCAATAGCTGGAAAGGCCGCAGAAATACCTCACTAAAAAAAAATCACAGGCCTAAAGCAGATGCCCTATGCTGACCATCTAAAAACACTCCAGCTATACTCTGTGGCATATTGTCTACTCAGAGGTAATCTCTGCTTAACATACAAGGCCATGTCAAACCCTGAGCTGTTGGACATGCTCCACTTAAAGAAGTCCCAATCCCTCAGAGCCACATGCTCCAGGGATCTAAACCTTGTCATCACAATGAACAAAACATGCTATAGGGATACGTTTCTGACCCAGAGACTCCCCATACTCCTGAATAGACTGCCCATACATGTCAAGCAGAGTGCCTCCTTGGACCTCTTCAAAAGGAACCTTGACGATTGGATGGAAGATAGGAAATTCACCCTGGGGATCACGTCAGTCACCCTGCTAGACATGGGTCCAGGGAAGTAAATACTGTGGGAAGAAATATTCAGGGAATTGTAATGGCTAGGCTTGTATAGGCCCTAGGGCCGATAGCCTAGTACTTATCTATGAACCTTTGAACCTATGAACTTAGAGACAGCATATGACAGGATGCCTAGAGAGGAGTTGTGGTATTGTATGAGGAGGTCAGGAGTGGCAAAATAATCCATAAGAATGCTACAGGATATGTACAAGGCTAGTGTGACAGCGGTGAGTTCTGCATTGTGAATGGCAGGTGCATTTAAGGTGCAGGTGGGAGTACATCAGTGATCAGCTATGAGCCCTTTCTTATTTGTAGTGGCAATGGACAAGTTGACAGACATGATCAGACAGGAGTCCCTGTAGACTGTGCTGTTTGCAGATGACATTGTGGTCTGTAGTGAAAGTAGGGAATAGGTTGAGGAGACCCTGGGGAGCTGGAGGTATGGTCTAGAGAGGGAAGAAATGATGGTCAGCAGGACTAAGACAGAATATATGTGCATGAATCGGAGGGAGGATAGAGGAATGGTGAGGATGCAAGGAGTACAATTTGCAAAGGTGGATAGGTGTAAATACTTGGGAACAACAGTTCAGAGTAATGGCGAGTGTGGGGGAGAGGGGAAGATGAGAGTACACGCAGGATGTGAGATGTGGAGAAGAGTGTCAGGAGTGATTTGTGACAGACGAGTATTATTAAGAGTGATAGGGAAGGTCTACAAGAGGGTAATGAGACCAGCTATGTTATATTGGTTGGAGACATTGGCACTGAAAGAAAAGGCATGAGTCAGAGCTGGACGTAGCAGAGTTAATGATGTTAAGATTTGCACTGGGTGCACCGAGAGTGTACAGGATTAGGAATATGTATGTTAGGGGGTCAGCCCAGGTTGGACAGCTTGGGGACAAAGCCAGAGAGTGGCAGGATTATGTTGGTTTGGACATGTGATGATGAGGCATACTGACTATATTTGAGAAAGGATGAGGCTGCCGGGTAAGAGGAAAACAGGAAGGCCTGAGATAAGGTGTATGTATGTGGTTATAGCGGACATGCAGATGGTTGGTGTGACAGATCAAGATTCAGAGGACTGGAAGACATGGGGACAGATGATCTGATGTGGTGACCACTAATGGTTACAGCCAAAAGAAAAGGTGATGTTGTAATGTCAGTGTTCACAGGTTTACAACTATTTGCCAGACATAACACAACTCTTGATGACATAACTACAAATATTGGACACATATGGTCAGTGTGCATAACACTGGATAGTTGAATGGTATGAGCTCAGTATATCACATGCAGTTTAACACACAGAGCTGTGTATGCAAATACCCTGTATAGGTCCACCACATGTCTGAGACAAACATGTATATCATATTTGTATTCACAATTAACATATGGATATCTGTGGCATCTCAGTAGCTGGCCTAGCAGTGTCAGTCAGTATTGTGCTATACACACTCCAGTAGTGGTCATATATGAGCCATCCTTTCCTGGGGTGACTCAGGGCCCTGAGCTATGTTCTGTATCACTGCAGATAGACACAGATGCTATGGTCATAGGTTCTGCTCAGCAATATATCAGTACAGCATGTGTTGTTGAAACATAATATTTGTTGAACTCTCTCTCTCTCTCACACACAGATGTAGGATATACATCTGTTTTGTATAGGTAGCAGCTTGTATTTTGTAGGTAATGCTCATAAGGAGCTGATGGCCTGTGCACCAGTTGAAGTCTCCCACTTGCTAATTGCATGTAGAACAGCTGTGATCATTCTCATACTCAATAGCATGGAAACACACTCCTATAACTGAGTACCTCATGTGGGCATTGCCCCTTTTCCTTGCCTGTGAGGAAGATTTCATGGAGGTGTGTGACAAACAGCATCACAGAGGGTAGTTGGAAATACCTCTTACAACAAACACTGTGGAGACAGCCCAACAAACTGGGGGAGAATGCTCCAGACATAGGGAAAGAATGTAAGTATTTGCTGTTATACAATTGAAGTAATGATAGTTTGACAGGGTTTGTGTAGATATGGCTGCTCTGCATGAATTTAAATCTGATAGTGTTATGTGGTTTACATAACTCTCAGCTGTAGGGCTATCTGCAGACTGCCCAGAGTTTGGACTCTTATATTTGGTGTTACTCACAATTTTTTTGCCCTTGGAAATTCAGTAGCATATTCTGAGGGTTGCAGTCAGTAAATGGTAACAACCATGTGTGTTTCTGACTTTGTATCCTTCATAACAGATACGTTACAACAACCCTGTTACACCAGCAACTTTCTCAGTTTATAACAGCAACATGTCAATAATTCCCCTGTGTTTGGGCCTCTGTCCCCAAGTATGTCAGGCTTTGTCCAGATATCATGCAGTAAGAGGTGGATAGGTATAGTATATCGTTATATAGTGACTTCATTCCTGATATCATCCCAGTGATGTATTAGACTGCAGACATGTTATGTGTAGGAGGCCTTATATATGTGGACAAAGCCTGGATGTTCTGTGGGACTCTATACTGTTGAGAAGACTGTGTATTTCTGGCAATTGTTGACATACTGTCAGGATTGTTTAGCAGTATATTGTGAATGTGTTATTTGGCCTGTTTAGGGAGGGGGTATTATGGGTCCTTTTCTATCTGACTTTGCATGCTGCTCCAGTTTCTGGTGCTCTATCAGCTGTATATATTTTCAGGGGCAGACTGACTCATGTCCCATACCACAGTCAGGTGTCAGACTGCACTGTGAATTGAGCCAGTATATGTAGGGGTAGTGTGGCAAACATGCTGATGATTTTGTTCACACAGTCCATATACTCTACTGTTCATGTGGTATACCAGTATGTCACTTTGAATGTAGTGAGCTTGGTTATGGGTATGCACTTTTACACCGGTGTCTGTTTGTAAGTGCTGTTACGTCCCTGTAGTGCCTGATATATTTGCAATTACGTGTATTCCCCCATAGCAAAATTGGGTTAGTTTTGTGTCAGTCTGTCTGTAGTTTAGACAGTGCTTGGTGACATGCCTAGCAGCTCAGTGTAGTTTCCCTGCTGTGATGTTATGTCCAGATATTTATCAGATGTACTGTTGCCTGGCCCCCATACATGTTGTGTATTTCTGACACATCAGTGGGATGATGTGAAAATTTATGTCAGTAACTAGTGGGGAGTAATTTGGTTTTGGACTTGGGCTATTCCAGCCAATATAAGTTACAACAGACCGGAGGGTGTTAATGCCATCAACTGTGTCACCTTTTCTACTCCAGTATTTGGGATATGTTCCCAGTTTCATGGCTTTATCCCCCCCCTTGTCAGGCTTGGACCAGATTTGTTGCACTAAGGGGTTCTGAGCATACCTCTCGACTGGTCAGATTGTTTCAGACTGTCCAGGTTCATTGCTTATATTTCTGGCCTGTTCCACAGAATCATTATTTTCATTTCTGTGGTAAATCACTGTGATGATGTGAGGAATTCTGTCAGTAAATGATGACATACATTTCAGTTTCAGAACTCACATCCTTCCGAACATGTATGCTGACAGAAACCCTGTTACTGTAGCAACATTCTACATTTATAACTGCAGTACATACATTATGTCCCTAGTCTTGGCCATTGTCCCTCCATTTTGACAGCCTTTGCCCCGAATTCTTGCACTAAGAGGTGGAGAGGTATGTTGCTGGGTACGACTCCAATACATGTTATGAGTATATATATGTGTGTGTGTGTGTGTGTGTGTGTACATATATATATATATATATATATATATATATATATATATATATATATATATATATATATATATATATATATATATATATATATATATATATATATATATATATATATACATATATATACATATATATATATATACATATATATACATATATATATATATATATATATATCTTGGTTCCTATTACGTGATCGAACTTCAACAAGTTCGAACCCTATATGGTCGACATCATATAGTCTAACTTGCAGAAGTTTGAACATGTCAAAAATAAAAAAAAACTTACAAGTAAAACAAACCCTTGCAAGCAAGGGGGCAAGCCCCCTGCACCCCACACCCCCCGCTCTTTAAATATACCAACTCCGAGTGGAAAGGAAATGTTTCCCTTTACTGAACTGTAGTGTGATCTCGGAGTTGGTATATTTAAAGAGTGGGGGGTGTGGGGTGTGCAGCCCACTATGTGGGGGGTGCAGGGGGGCTTGTCCCCCTGCTTGCAACAGTTAGTTTACTGTTGCATGTCGATTTTTTATTTTTTTTCCGTGTTTTACATTTTGAGACTTTGAACAAACAAGTTCGATATTGTCGTGTTCAAAGTTTCATAACTTCGATCACGTAATAGGAACCCTATATATATATATATGTGTATATATATATATATATATATATATATATATATATATATATATATATATGTATGGGTTTACTTCATTTGATCGAAAGACCATTTGACCTAAACCCATTTGATCGAAATTTCATTTGATCGAAAACCAGTATTCTAGGCATAAAAATGGGATTTGTCCCCTTCCCCAATGTCGTGCGACCCTGGAGGTGGTATATATAGTTGGGGGGGCATGGGGGGCACAGCCTCCCACCTAGTTTCCTTTAAAAGAAGAAAATAACACAAAAAGTACAGATTTTAAAGGCGTCCCCACACCCCCCCCTAACTATATATACCAACTCCAGGGTCACACGACATTGGGGAGGGGGACAAATCCCTGTTATTTGCCTTGAATACTGGTTTTCGATCAAATGAAATTTTGATCAAATGGGTTTAGGTCAAATGGTCTTTTGATCAAATGAAGTAGACCCCTGTATAGATATATATATATATATATATATATATATATATATATATATATATATATATAT
The DNA here is from genome assembly GCF_019279795.1 of Protopterus annectens. Lineage (NCBI taxonomy): Eukaryota > Metazoa > Chordata > Ceratodontiformes > Protopteridae > Protopterus > Protopterus annectens. The sequence goes on from NC_056740.1 coordinate 273,875,901, forward strand.
ATATATATATATAAATTCCTTTTTTGATATCTATACATATATTTATATAACAATATATATGTATATATTCTATATTTATTTCTTTATGTATAGCTCCATATATCTGATGTATATACTTTTTCATATGTATCTATCACCATACACATCTATATGTGTATATTTATAGATATATATATATATAGATATATATATATATATATATATATATATATACTAAACATGACTGATTCCACAGTGTTTGTTCCCTACTATTCTATGCCTACTGAATGATATATTTTAAAAAGCAGCATTCATTGTTACAGCTCAGATGGTGTATTGTTACATTGCTCTGACTATGGTGAACAGTTTCCTGGGTTTGACACTTGGCAGGGATGATTATTTTGTTGCTGGCCAGAACAGTGGCTGATGGATTCAGAGTGATTATAGCACTTTTAAGCAGTTGTAAGCAGGTTTGCATGGGTTTGCATTATGGTAAGTGATGCCAATATACAGTTAAATGGAAAACTGCTTAATCTGTGTAGGCATCACTTAGCATCATGCAAACTCACTTACTGCCGCTTACTCCCACTTACTCCCGTGCTAATTTCTTGAAAAGAAAAGAACAAAGGGGTGATAGGAAAGTGATGAAAAAGAGGGCATGCAGAGGGAAAAACAATATGAAAAATAGCTAGGGATATGTAGGATGGGTGTAGGGAAGGTCAGTAGCTGTCCATTTCTGATAGACCAACAGGTGTGCATTTGTACAGAATTTGGAGGTGAATTTGGACACTCAAACCCCTGAGAGAGGGGGTGAGGACAACAGTAATGTGCTGTTAATCCATTTAGACCAGATTACATGTGTCCAGTGGACACTTGTGCAAAATGCAGAGCTATGTGTGGGGCAACATTTTTTTTTTTTTATAAGGTGAGAGTGGGATGTTGGGGATGGATAGTAGGTACATTTGGGAAGGTAAGTTGGGTAGGAAAACAGACAAAACAAAACCCCCAAAAAACGGAAAACAGTAACAAACTAAGAATACCACCAATGGAAATGAGAAACTGCACTCCACAGGTTTAATACAATAAAAAATACAAAAACAAAATAAAATAAAGTTAAAGCACTTTTCGTCCAGCTCAATAGCCAGACTTCATCAGACAAGTAACCATTTAAAAACACCTCTTAATATAGTAAAGAACACCCCTTTGTTAATTAATTCTAACCAATAATAACATGACAACCCCCCCATGTCCCTCCCATGTACACGAGTGCAGTTTCTCGTTTCCATTGGTGGTATTCTTAAGAAGACAGACAATACAGCCAACAGGATGCTGTGCACCAATCCCCAGACCTGACTGTGGGTGATGGTCTCCTCTCTGCGCCCGCTCCCATGGGGGGATGAGCCCCATTCCCTGAGGCAGTTCCATGTGAATATGGTATAGGACCAATGAAAGAGGGAGGCCTGGGTTGGGGCCCAGACATGCTGGGGCCCAGTGCCATGGCCAGATGAGGTGGGACAGGTGGATCCACCAGGATCTGCTTTCCCAGACATGCTATGGTGTTTCAATTTAAAAAAAGATATGTTGGTTAGTCAAGAACAGCACATTTCAGGATGAGTTATAACAGCATGCATGGGTGTTCCAATTGACCCCATAAAACAGAATTGAAAGAGTTGCATAGCAAACAGAACACATGCATATATAGAATCACAGTAGGCATTATAACAGCATGCAAGTTACATTGATAGCAGCAGGCCACCAATGATAGTATTTGAACAGGGAACATTAATATTCAAACGGTTCAATATTTGTATAACAATAGGACACATGTCCCAACAGTAGGTTTAGAGATGAACATGCCCATTTAATGTGTATGAAGTACTGGTGCAGATAGGGTGGGGGAGAGATGTCAGTTAACAACTGTGTAGGCTTCAATTTTCAGCAACTGTACAGATCATTACTTTACTCATTACTCTCCATGGCTGATCTCACTGTATATCTACCTATGGACTGGGGATGGACAGTGGGATTGTTGCACACAGTGTATTGGTTAAGCCTTCTTACAGCTAATAGACACATTTCCTTACCTGACAGGCCTGTTGAGGAAATATGTGTTAACACTACCTGACTGTTTCTACACATATTCACATCTTCACAGTTACATATGTGACAATGACAGGAGTGCCTGGCAATCATGCTTGGTGGGTGTGGTACTGACATACTCTGCCAGGGTTTCTATCTGTCTCCCTGGTTATTAACAGCAGTTATCATTAGTCATGACAGTATGATACCTGAGGGACATGTATAGGAACAAAGTGCTTGGTGTATGTACTTATCTTGCTGTCATTTGCAGCCTTGGGGTTGGACAGTGGATATGCTGAACACAAAGTGTGCTAGTAAAGCCTTCTTACAGCAATTACAAACATTTCCTTACCCCGCAGACCTGTGGAGGTAATTTATGTTAATACTACCTGACTGTTTATACAAATATTCACATATTCTTGTTTGACAATATGCATTCAGCGTACTACCACTGCCAGGATTCAAACTGTGCCTGTTTGTGCAAAAAGGTACACTACACCTGCGTTTCCTCATAATAAGCTACTGAAAAACTGCTGACACATGCTTGACTTTTTTCTCCCTAGTACTCTCTTGTTTGCACAATCTGACCTTGTAGTTAGACAAATACCCTAGGTAATGACAACTGTACTGCAATTTTCAGACAACAGATATGTGTTAAGTTTACAGTTATAGTTGCATAAAACAGTTGTTTTCTACCAGAAGCACATAACTATGCAGAACTTGTACACATTTATATTCCTACCACAACATGACAAAGTAAACACAACAGTCCGTTGTTTTATTTTTATTCAATGTTACAGAGACCTTTATTCATCTGATAGCAGTCCTTTATTCATTGCACATAGTACACAGTTTACCTACTAGTTGCTGACAATCTACTACTTTCTATTTATTTACCCTGAATACTGCAAGCTAGATTTTTTGACACCAGCCTCCTGGCACAGCCTTAGTAGCTTTCTGGCATGTGCTTCAATATTTACAGCCCTTTCATCTGCAGCTGTACAGGAGATATATAAACATTTATGCATACCTATTGATTACATACTCAGGCTGGACTTTGCAGATCATTAATTGATACTGATACTTACACACTTCAGGGACATTCCATGCCAGTGCATCTTGGATCCACTGGTCCAAGAGATCCCACTTCATACGTTTCAGGTCAGCCTAATGGTGCCAGACCTGCTCACCAGTCCGAGGGATACCAGTAGCATTGGTGAGGTCATGTGTGAGATGGTCTCAGGCCTCTGCTTTGTATTGGGAGCCCTGGTACTGGTCCTGCAGTAGTTTCCCTTCATGGTCTTTACAAGGAATCCAACCATGACCCTGGACTTCTGAATGTCCCAACTCTGTGCCCAAAAGCACACATCCTCACCAACGCCAGCCACAGTGCCTGCAGTGATCAGCTACAACTGGTTATTGTTGTATTCCTGCCTGTGGGGTTTAAATAGGGCTGGATTCCCACCCTTTGCCAGGATTGGCCAATTTTGAATTTGCTGAGCTAAGCTAAGCCATGTGTAAACCCGCTTATCTAAGATAAGCATTGTTTAAAGGGGTAGATGCTAAGCACTACTTACCAGTGTGCAAATCTGTTTAGCTACGGTAATTATTGCTAAGCATTTAAATTAAAGCTCTGCTTACACCGGCTAAGCATATCTGAGCACAATTTAGCATTGTTCATCTTTCATTTTATGGACTATTAGGATTGTGGGGTTGATTCCTCATTAATGACATATTATGATATGTATGTTTACCTTCTATAACATCCCCCTATGTGCTTTCCTTACATTATATTCTTGTGTGGCTATACTGTATGGGACACTTGTGTTTATATGGGGGTTTCACATCTTTACTACACTGACACCTCACATTTGGACTTGCTACACTACCCTGGTTAACAAATATTTATTATTTACTACGTATTTATAAGAAAATAATTTTTAGTGCTGCTTTCACATATAAAAATAAATGGACTGCATTGAAGCTTGACCCATGAATGACTGCATACTAGGCAAAAGCTCTAACCACTACGCTATCTCACGTTGGCCATTTTGGCTGTATATTTCTATTTAGCTCCTTAGGATGTTTATGCTATACTGAACACAGCTACGTGATGCAAACACCCACTCAGCTACGCTTAAACTTTAGTGCGGACGGGGAAAAAAAATATTTGTTTTATTTTTCTTAGTTTATGGATATGTACATAGCTAACAGTCATACCATCTAGAGCATAAAATCTGGACAAAGCCTAATATGATGGGGGGACAAAGAGGGACAGATTTTAAATATTGCTCTTACAAACTTAGGAAGTTGATAGAATAATAGGTTTTGCACTAGCATGACTTATTTGAAGGATGTGGAGTGTTACACTGAAATATTTAGTCATTATTTAATGACTTTGATCCTCAGCTCTTTGCTAGGACAGTAGGAGAAACACACCTAACATATGAGGCACAACTCTGGACATTCTGTGAATATCTGTTCAGTTGGTAGGTATGCTAACAGTGTCTGTGGACACTGTTATTGTTTTCAAAGTGCCGCACAGCACTTCCTGAGTGCAGGGGTATGTTTACTGTGCGAGCACTGCTTGGACACGCCCCCTGCACTTGTTCACGGTCCATGTAGTGGATTTTATACTTTCAAACTGACAAGGCACCTGGCGTCAATGAAACTATATCCCTGAAGCCATTTCTTTATACACGTCCTTTTAAACATTAGAGTGTTGTTAATATATTCATCGGTTGCTTTCTGACTGGTTATTCTATGTTTTTAAAGTAAACAGTTTTTATGGAGTGATTGTCTGATAAAGAGGGCTTGTACCTTGAAAGTGCTTACCAGTTGTTGCTATTTTGTTTTATTAAAGTTAAAGTTTTTTACCTAGCCTACCTGGGTCCGGGCTTTGTTATATTTTGTTTACTTCTATTTGTACTACTGCGAGGACCCATTGCCTAGTTGCAAATTCTTACTTTAGTTATACAGCAGCGTGCCTTCATCAATATGCAAGGCACACTGCTGTGCTGTACGGACACAATCATTCGTAAATCCCAGGGAGTAACTATTACATTTCTAACATTTTGTGAACAATTTACAATATCTCAGCAACCCATCAAGTTAAACACATACTGTCTTCAAAATTTTGTTCATCCAGCTTAGAGCTTTCATATGAGGCTACACAGCTCTGTCTGTGCTACTTGGCATTGAGACATTTAACAAAACATGAAATGTATGACAATTTTATTTCTTTATTTTGTTTTACATCTGTTTACCTGGAAATTCTGACTGGGCACGAAGCCCATTTGCAACAGAGGCCCGGGGAGAACAGCTCCATTAAATTGCAAACAGTAGACTTAGAAACAGTACGTAAGATAGACAAGTACATATAAAAAGACTAGACATGGGTATAGCTATTATCAATGCATTACATTATTAGCTTGGTTAAAATAAAGCAATATGATTAAAAACAATATGCATAAAAGTTGTGGAGAAGAACCTTGACAAGGATATAACTGTTATGCAATAATTTACACTGCACATAGGTTGGTATTACAAAGAGATATTTGCACGGGTTATCCTGAGTCTGAGTCTGTGCAGCTACATTATAAATAAACAATAAAAATAGACAAAAAAACATTTTAATACTCTGAATGTAGGATAGTTTTAAAACTGTTAATGCAAATTTGAGCAAGCAATATTTGATCCCTAGAGGCATCAGTAGTATGTGGCTGCAGAACACCTGGAGTTGGCTGTAATGAGTTAGCTTCCAGGGGGCATCCTGAATCAGAGAAGGTAGTCATGGAGTAAAAAAAAATTGTCATTGAAGATTTCAGTCTCTTGTTCTGGTGTTAGCAAGTTTATGTGATTTGCTGAGGTACAGGAGATCAAAGAGTACAGAGTCGCTAATGGCTGGGAATGGAAGACATAGATCTTTCATAACAGCCTATAAGACACAGCATTTTGAACCTTTCCTGGTAGCTCACTATATTTAGATCAGCAATCTTCTTGGTTAGGAATTTATGGGGCCTTTCCAATTGCCTAATATTTCTGGTTAGAGAAATTGCATTCTATAAAATTAGGGCAATATGCAAGGCTATGATAACCTATTTTGACCTGGATGATGTCTTTAGATATTAGTTGGGCTAGGAAGAATAACTGGTTTTCTGACTACTGTAGCTTTGTGATGGTTGCATGAGAGGGAATTATTGACCCAAGTTCCTAGATCCTCAGCTACATTGTCATTCTAGGGAGGATTATTATCAATGTTGCATTTTGATGAAAAAGCTGTTTCCCAAGTGAGACAATGCCAACAGTCTTTTTTTACATTTAATCTTAGCCCTTTTTCAGTAGACAGTTTGTTTACAGTGGTAAGTTCCTGTTGTAATGAGATGATACCAGAGGGGAATCTAACAATAACACCTAGTTTGTAGTTATTTGTAAACTTGGTTAACCAAAGATCCTTATTTCTGATCTGGAGATCAAAGAGGTAAATGCCAAAAAGGAAGAATCACAGTACTGAGCTTTCAGAGACACTCCTAGTCACTTTCATACTTACTGAAGAGGTGAATGCCACTCTGTCAATGTGAGTTGCGTGCTTTAGGCAGTCTACTACTCATCTCACCATGTAAGAATTGAAGTTCAAGGTACTAAGCTTACTAATGATGCCAGCATGGGAATAGTATCAACGGTTTGGCCAGATCCAGACAAGCTGTGTGAGCAGGCTGACTGCTGTCTATAGCCTGAGTGACTTTTTCTTTAAAGACTTGACCAAGATAAGTAAGCAGGATCTTGCTTTAACAAAACCAAACTGGTGCGGGTGGAATCTAATAAAGTACTAGGTGCATCCCATGGCTTTGCAACTCAGACTAGTCAGGGACATATTCTTTATGTAGGCTTACATTAAACAGTTTAAGGAGGATTTCAGCAAGGGTGCATTAGCTTTGTTTATAAGGCATCCAGATAAGTTATGCTGCTGCATGGAAGTAGTATTTTTGATCATAAAAGGTACCTTCAGCACATGTTCCTTTGAGTTGACAGGTGGTTTAAGACATACAGGAAGTGGTAGAGAAGGGATAACTGTTCCTGACTTAAGTTTGCACTAAATGTGTCTAGTTGGGTAAGATTGAGTGTTGGCATTATCAATTAGTTCTAAACATTGTTCGGTGCTGTTTCTTAGGCTTTTTCATAAAGCTAAAGAAAGATTTATGGTTATCTTCCACTTCAGAGGCTAATTTTTACCTTCTTGCTGATAGTTCTGATGTCATTGTTCTCATGAAGAGTTTTACATTTACTGTGCAACTTAAGAAGTTTAGGGGGTTTTATGTTGTTATCGTTCATTTATACTAGTGAAAACCAGTTTTTTTTTTCTTCTGCGTCCTATTACATGTTTTTCTAGCAGGGAACAAACAGGTAACATGTCTAGACACTTCTTTATATGGATATAGAACTCATTGGTACAGAAAGCTGTCTTATCACTACTGTGATGTTGCAAGAGAAGTTTGGCCATCATAATTTGTCATAAAGTTTAATAAAGTCTGTCCATTAAATGTCCTTGAATTCAAAATTGTGGGTTACATGGGTGACTTTGATTGAGAAGGTTATGAGTTTATTGTAAGACTTAATCAGGGCTGAAGTAGTTAGAGGGGTGATGCATTTATAGGCTATGTTAGCTAGAATTGTTTACAAAATATTTTGGGCCAGATTCAGGAAGGCTTACACGGAGTTCAAGAGTAGTGTAAGCCTCCGTGTAAGCCTCCTGATTCAGGAACAGCCCAAATCTCCGTGTAAGAGACAGCTAACGCGTCTCTTACACGGACTGGGCGTGGAAATGCTCAATACCTCATTTGCAGCTCCAAGATATGCAAATGAGGTATTTGAGCAATCCACAAAGCCAAAACCAGTCCGTGTAACGGACGTGTTAGCTGCAGAAATGTACTCAGCTGACAACTGAGTACATTTCTGCAAAATTAAAAACGGAGCTATGTCAGCTCCAAATAAAGGGTGCATATGTTTCAATAAGCATGCCAATGGCCAAATATGTGGCCATTGGCATGAAAAAGTGTTGCAAAAATAAGTTATATAACTTTTTTTTTTCACAGGATTTCTGGGTTTAACTGCAGCGCACACCCGCGCAAACGGGGTGCGCTACCTAAAACTAAAAACCGAAGCTTATAAGCCCACAATTGTGGGATTTATGTAGGACATTGAATGTCAATGGAGGGACTTGCAGACCAAAAACAATATGGCCTCCGTGTAGTGGTTGTCAAGGGAAGCTCCGTGTAAGACATGTAACTAGTCATTACTAGGCAATCCTATGTAAATGAGGGTTACAATACTGAATCACACTGCCACATAGGTAATGAGCACTTTCTGAGTAGTGTAAGACTTAGAGAAGGAAGAGGAACAGAGTAAGAGGCAGGTGACATCACGGGGGGGAAGGATAGAAACAAATGTACCAGATTGGAGGGCAATGTAAGGTAACAGATGACAGACAGACATCAGGGAGGGAGGTGTGTCTCAACAGAACACTAGGAAAGTCAAGAAATTGAGGGTATACGCTATCCCTACACTCAAACTTTCTTGATATACGTGCATGCGTGCGTGTGCGTGCGTGTAAGGCAGGTTTAACATGTGGGAGCGTGTTGCAAACTGTTTACAACGGTTTGCTGGCGTCTGCGTGTTGAAGGCAGTGTGCCCGCGTTTTAACATAAATCACACCGTGTAAGGATGTGTGCATGCGTTTAAGTGACTGTGAGCATGTTTAAGCTGGTGTGCACATTGCTCCCCCTCAGGAAACAGAGAGGAAACAGGAAACAACTAAAATACATAGAAACTGCCAGAAGCTACTACTAGAGTTAATTGGTGGAAACAATTAGAAGCAGGCAATTACACAGGCAGACTAGAAGCCCAACCCAGCACGTAAAACACAACAAAGAGCAGTGCAGGCTGTTTCTCACAAGAGATACTGCCAGAAACTAAGCTATCAGAATTGAAAACTGAAAAAAGCTGAACTCAGAGCAGAAATGCTAGGGGCTGCCATGGCTATTATAATCAGGCATAGGCGAATTGCTGAGGGTGGTGACAATGCAGACGCTGACAGACAACCCAGAGTGAGGAGAAGGAGAAGAGTATACAGGCCCAGGGTCACCTACCATGGGTTACATGAGCTGGAGATAGTAGAGCGCTACAGAGTGGACAGAGACCTTCTGCAGCAGATTGTTGAGCTGTGCAGGCCACATCTCACACACAGAACCAACAGAGGGGAACCCATCCCAGTAGAAACCAAGGTATGTGTTGGCCTAAGAATACTAGCAACAGGTACCTTCCAGAGACAAACTGGTGATATGATGGGGATATCACAGGCATCAGCCTCCAGAGTACTGCACCAGTTCCTGGATGCCATGTCAGCACATGTCAGTGATCATATATATGTCCCTAATGACCGTGAGGTTGTGGCCAGCAATATGTCTCTTCCAGCAAATAGCGGGATACCCTGAGGTGCTGGGTGCAATAGACTGCACGCACATACGCATCAAAGCACCAGCCGGTGAGCGGGGTAGAGCCTACATTAACCGCAAGGGATACCCCTCCATCAACTGCCAGGTCGTGTGTGATGCCCAGGGCATAATAATGAATGTGTGTGCTGGCTGCCCTGGGAGCTACCACGATTCCCACATCTGGCATCTGACGCAGCTGTACCAATCATTTGCCAATGGGGACTTCCCACACGGACACCTAGTGGGGGATGCAGGTTATGCACTTGAGCCGTGGCTGATGACACCCATCAGAAATGCACACACACCTGAACAGGAACGCCATAATGAGGCGCACGCACAAACACGTAATATCATAGAGTGTGTGTTTGGGCTGCTCAAGTCACGGTTCCGGTGTCTGGACACGTCTGGTGGAGCTTTGCAGTACACACCAACTACATGTACCCAAATGATCATGATAAGTGCTATGCTACATAATATGATCCTGCGGAAACAGCTGCAGCAGGACCAGCACAGGGCTGGGCTAAACATCCCCCCACCATTGCCAAGGCCACCACAGGCAGGGGGTGACTCGGAGGAGGAACAACCTGACCTTGTCCCAGTAGGCAGAAGGAGGCGTGCCCAGTATGCCCTGGCCTTGGCAAAGAGGCATCGCATAGCACATACGCTTGGTCAGTAGGAACACTGGGACTGATACCCGCTCTGACTCACTCATACAGTAACAGGGATGCCTAACATGACACAACCTGCTTCCAAACGTACAGGGAGTGTAGTATGTGTATCCGACAGAGGTGGCCCTGCAGCACCACCTGAGGCATGAATGCCATGTGTTAAGTAATGTAATATCATGTACAATATGCACACCTGAGGACCCCAACTAACATCCATATCCACGCATATGACCCTGCGGAAACAGCTGCACGTCATACAGTGATGTACATGTGCAAAAACATGGAACAAGATACAAAATGAGGGTGACTAGCAATAAATAGCATGGATAACCACACACCCATGTTTGTACCACAACAAGAAGCAACATGGAATAGCCATGGTCAAAACCAATGGCTAAAACCGACTACTACTATATAGCTTGCTGCAGACCACTGTCCTAATAGCAGGAACTGCCCCAGGCCTATGTCCATAGGTTCATAGGTTCATACTAGGCTATCTGCCCTAGGGCATTAATAAGCCTAGCCCAGAGTTTTGTGGCTTCTGCCACCCCTGCAAGTTGATGGATAATATGCCCATTATTTTGCTGTGCCTCTGTCAAGCAGTGATACTGAGGTTATCCCTGGGGTATACCTGCAATCTCCCATCCATTGGTCAAGATCACACTTGAACAAAGCCAGTGAGGTGCTCAGCCTCACATGTACCAGGATGTTGTTCCACAGCATATGGACTCTCTGGGTGATGAATCTGTCCCTCCAGCACATCCTATTAATATCTGTGTTGAGGTTTAGGTCTCCTGCCCTTGTAGTTCTGATGGATGTAGAGGTCTTGAGGTGAAGCATGTTCATTAATTCTGGGTTGGACATAGCCTTGTATGTCAGGCACAGGTCACCTCTGAGCAGACAGTAAGCGACTGAATACAGCTGGAATTCCTTCAGTCGGGCAGCATAAGAAATATGTTTGAGACCCTTTCACCTCCTGTCGAGGAATTTGTGGGCCCATCCAATCTGAATGGGGCATTGTATGCAATCATTGGTCTGATGAATGATGAGTACAGGGGAACAATGACCTCCCTTGATCTAGATGTGAATCACTGCATGATGAGGTGGCCAATGTAGAAGGCCTTCCAAACTACCCTGGCAATGTGAGTGTCAAACAAAGGTCACTGTCAACCTGGGTGCCCAGGTCCCTGATAACCTCCGTTGTGCTTAGAGGATTGCCACCTAGATGGGAAGTAGTGGTAACCTTGTTCTTCCTGAAGGGTATGGCTATGCATTGTTTAGTGTTTAATGTAAGGCCATGGCTGTGGCACCAGTTATCCGTGTCTATGAGACCCTTCTGAAGGATGTCTGTGTCAGATGGGTTTCCAACTATGCTTCCCAGTTTGCAGTCATCTTCAAACTTTGTCAGCCATAATCCTCCTGTGTTTGCTCGTACTTCTGAAAAGTAGATACTGAACAAATGTGGGCCCAGGACTGAGCCCTGTGGGACACCACATGTGACAGCTCTGGAGTGTGAACTGGCACCAGCAACTTTGACCCTGTGTGTTCCGTCACTTAGCCAGTTTGCAACCCATGCTGTGATGTATGGGTTCACAATTAAGCTGGTGATGTTTTCAATGATACCTGAGTGGGGTATTGTGTCGAAAGCCTTTGCAAGGTCAAGGTAGACTGTGTGGACTGCCTTGCCCACATCAATGGCCTGGGTGACTGTTTCGAAAAAGTCAACCAAGTTTAAAAGGCATGATCAGCCCTTGACAAAGCCAAACTGGATTGGATCCAATGTCTGCAAGTCCCCTATGTCTTCATTTAGAATTCCCATTATGATCCTCTCCATAGCTTAGCAGAACAGGCTTGTCAAGCTGATGGGATGGTAGTTTCCGGGGTTGGTGGAGGCACCTCCTTTGTGAAGTGGGTCCACCATTGCTGTATGCCACTCCTTGGGAACATATCCTGAGATGAGGCTAAGATTAAACAGCTGCCCTAACTGTGGGTGTAATTACTCATTGAGTTCATGGAGCACACAACTGGGGACACCATCTGGTCCCATGGATAAAGTGTTTTCTGCCTTGGATTGAGCAGTTCCCACCCCAGCAGTGGAGATGTTTGGGGGGCTACAATCCTCTGGTGTACATACCCCTCCAGTTGAGGGAGGGAGAAATCTGCACTGAACCTGTCAGCCAGTATGTTGCCAATGTCTGTAGGTGCAGTGATATCAACATCATTCCGAACTAAGTCTGAGCATATCTGGGAGTTCCCTCCCAGGTTTCAAACATAGGTAAAAAAGGCCTCATGATTGTCCCTGGAGTCCTGAGTGGGTTTACTCTCAAAACATGCCTCGGATGATTGTATGGGGGAACCCAGTGTTTTACTCACAATGAGCAGGGGTGTCTTCCCTCCTACAGATTACGCTCTATCTTGTAGTAGCTCCTTCCTTGTGTTGTACAGCTTGTTTATGGCTAGGGTCCACCAGACTGGATGCTTGCCTGTGGTACAAAGAGTCTTTTTTTGGGATTGCCTGATCCATGCAGTCCTGCAGGTGCTGGTAGAAGGCATTTCTAAGTGATACAGTGGCTTGGGTAATGGTGTCCGCTGGCCTGGGGCCTTGAAAGAGACCACACCAGTCCTCAGAAATGTGAAGTCAGCATTTGAGAAGGTCTTCACTGTTTCTTTTCCCATCTGGGGTGTGGGTGGGATGTGGACTCCCACTGAGAGTAGTCCATGATCTGATCTCACCAATGATGGGTATACGTCTGGTGTTGAACAGTGTGACCCCATGTTCGTGATGATGTGTTGTAGTATGTTGCCTCCACTTGAGGGATTGGGACCAGTTGTTCCATGGCATTTCAGTGTATGAACTCTTGGAACCTTTGTGTTAGAGTGTTGTGGCATGATTACTGATCCCAGTCTATATGTGGATAGTTGGAATCACCCAGTAGGATGGTGTTTGGAGATACATTTATCCCCTTCAGTGTTTGCAGGATAGCTGTGTGAGGTACCTGAGTTTGAGTGGGTGGCATGTAACATGCTACAAACTGCAGAGCAGTCTTGCCTATGGTCACTGGCACCTGGATGGTCTCCGATGCATCGTGTGTTGCCACCAACCATGAGGTGAGGGTGTCCTTGATGAATATGGACACCCACCATCCTTCTTGGTGTTGTCGGGATGCTGGTGCCGGAATGCATGATATGAGGTAACACCCGATAGTGCCGGGGTGCTGTCAGAAGCTGTGAACAAGGTGTCAGGCACAGCACAGACATCAATGTGCTACATACTGAGAAGGGCATAGAGTGTGTGCAGCTTGAGGTTGAGACCTTGGGCATTGAGCAGCATTACCCTTAGTGTCTTTCCTTTACTGTGTTCTAGGGTGGTAGGTGTAGAATCTGAATCTTGCATAAAAAAGGCACAATGGGGGTGGCAAGAGCATCATCTGAAATCCGGAAGCCCAGGGGTGACAGGTGCAAGCCGTCCCTTGCAAATCACCGTGGCCTGTCCAGCATGTCATCCCAGGCAGACAGACATTGGACCCCCTTAGAATGACACCATAGTCTAAGCAAAATATTACAGCTGATCATCTTGTCTCTGTTTATGTGGCATCATAATTGGTGAAGGTAGGATACTGCCCAAGGTCAGGGTCATACCTGCCTGGCCTACATAATCAGAGGGATCCTCTATGTCTCTTTCCATGTAGTCCAGGGAGGTACATCTCAGGTCGTTCACACCAGCATGGATTATGACTGGGTCAGACCTGTACTTGCAGTTTAGTGACCTGAGTGCTTGCATTATGTGGTGGATTCCAGTGCCCAATAGGCAGCTTACTGTGACCTCCTCTGTACCTGATCTGGTGAGTGGGACATCAGTGTGTCTGACTATGGAGTCACCTATGACAAGTGTGTCTGGCATTGTGTTTGGCCTTAAGGGCTGTGACTGTTTGGCACACCGACTCTGTGGTCAATGTGTTGCATGTGCTGTGCCCTGTGGAGGCAGTTGTGTGAGTGTCTGCTGTGGTGGCCACTGCCATTCTGGTAGACTTCTGATCAGAGCCTCTGAGAGTGTCTCTGTGTGTCTATGTGTATGATCTTAAGTTGTGACAGTGCCATGTGAGACTGGATTTGTGATGTGTGTGGTTACCTTCACCTTCTCTCTGGTCTTGCTAGTCCTATGTTGAGAGAGCGCAGCTTCCACTTTGGCTATATAGTTGCATCTCTCACATGTATGTGTGTTGTATGGCAGAAGGAGAGGGTTGTCAGTGTACATGAGGCAAGTGTAACAGTGCCTCAATATTCCCAGGTTCACCAGCTGAGCAGGAGAGGACACTAGCAACTGATCCCTAGACATGCTAGAAGGAATAGACAAAACAATGTTGGAATACAGGGAGATATCAAGCCCCCCAAGCCACATCATACTGTTTGATTGACAATAGCTACACATACACCGGTGTTTCATAGTGTCATAGTCTACTACTAGGCTATCTGCCCTAGTGCATGTATAAGCCTAGCCATAGTGATGTGGCTATTGCCACCCCTTATAGTGGTAATAAGTGTACAGAATAGATTCTGAATATTGTGCCTCTGACTTAGTAGTGACACATTATGACCCCCTTACGTAATTGAATAACATGACTGTCTCTGTCTGGTCTGTGCCTCCATCTCATATGCAGTTGTCCAGATGTCTCCTGAAGAGAGTCAGTGAGGGACTCTGTCAAACATGAACTGGGATACTCTGCTAGAGTGTGAGATGCCTCTGAGTTATGACTCTGTCCCTCCAGCATGTCCTATACATGTATGTGCTGAGGTTCAAATACTCAGCTCTCATGGCTCTGATGGATTTGGATTGCTTGCAGTGGAGCATGTCCACCAAATCCTGATTGGACATGGTCTTGTATGTCAGGCATAGGTCACCTGTAAGTATGCGGTATGACACTGAACAAAGCTGGACTTCCTCTATTCTGGAAGCATATGACATGTGTTGAAGAACCCTGATCTTCATGGTAGGTACTTTTCGGGTGCAATGGTGCAAAAGGCAGGATCTGCCCTGTACAAAGCTGAACTAGGTGGGAACAAGGGTCCGTAGGTCAGTAATGTGTCTGTGTAAGAGCTCCATGACTCCTCCCATATCTTTGCAGACAAGGCTGGTTAAGCTTGTGTGGTGGTAGTTGCCATGGTCTGTGGAGGCATCTCCTTTGTGGAGTGGGACCACTGTTGCCGTATGCCAGTGTTCAGGTACATATCCTGTAGCAAGACAAAGGTTAAATAGCAGTTGTATATATGGGTCCAGCCCCTTCTGGAGTTCACATAGCATGCAACTGGAGATACCAGCAGGTCCCATGGATGCTGTGTACTTGTCTTTGCTGAGTGTGGCTCTCACATGGACATCCAAGATGACAGTGAGGTTACATACAGCAGTGATAACTATCTTGTTTTGGGGGTGAGGGAGGGGTAAATCGCACTGAAGCTGTCCGCGGAATGTTGCCAATATCTGTCAGGTCACTGGAATATATGTTGTTGTGTACCAACTCTGAGCATATCCGAGGGTTCACAACCAGGTGTCTGACATAACTGAAGAAAGCAGTGTGGTTACCTTCATTGTCTTTGGTGATTTATGTCCCCAAGTTGACCTTGCATGTCTTTATGAGATAATGTAGCTTTCTACTAGTGCTGATCACATCTGTCTTCCCTTTTGGAGATGTAGCTCTGTCTTGCATTAGTAACCCTCATCTGTCATACAGTTTGTTTATGGCTGGGGTCCACCAGACAGGACACTTTCCCTTTGTGGAGAGGGTCCTGTTTTCAGTTGTGATTGTATTGTCCATGCTGTCTGACATCTAGCTAAGGGGAGGTCATTCTGGTTCTGCAGTTATCTTTCATCAGCATTAGAAATGACCACAACAGCCCCTGTGGGTGTACCTCATGCACACACATCCAGCACCTGTAAAGTCCACAACAGTACCTCACCAGGAGTATGACAGAGCTGGAACACATGTAATGTGTAGTCTGATTAAACAGAGTGCAGCTCCACACACTGCCATGCTGTCCACCCAGATGCAAGCTGTGCCTGATGTAGAAAGCCATGTCCAAGCTGGAATCAATGCACATGCTGCACCTTGTACAATCTGAATGGCAGGGAGCTATGCACATGAGGGACCTGAACCCCAGCACTGACATATATAGGACAGGCTGTACTGCATTATCCAAAACACAGAAGCCACCCCACACATGAGTAAACTACCAGTACAGGTTGTCCATAGAGACACTGGTTGAGTCCCTCAACAGGAATCCTAATGAGTGGATGGGAGATGGGAGGTTTACCCTGGGTATCAATGTTATGTCACAGGTAGACAGAGGCACAGTATACTAAACAAGACATATGACATGGCAAACTACGCACAATGTGTTGATGGACAAACACACTCTCCGACTAGCATTAGGTCAAGATACCTCTTGAACACAGCCAGCAAGGTGCTCTGCCTCAAATGGACCAGGATTGTATTCCACAGCATAGGGAGTCTCCGACTGATAACTCCATCCCTCCAACATGTCCAACATACATCCCTGCTAATGTGTAAGTCACCTGCACTAGTGGTTCAGGTGGATCTTCTGAGTCTGAGGTGGAGCATGTCCATTAATCTCTGTTTGGACATGGCCTCGCATGTCAGGCACATGTCACCTCTAAGCAGACGGTATGTGAGTGAATAGAGTGTGAGTGTCTTCAATCTGGCAGCATATGACAGCTGTTGGGGTTCCTTGATCCTTTAGGTGGGGGACAGTCAGGGTGTCTCCAATTGCTGCAGATGTTGGGTGAGATACAGCCAGAATAGGGCATTCGACTCGATCACCGGTCTGATAAGTGAAGAGTACAGGGGAACAATGACCCACTAGATCTGGATGTGAATCCCATCCTGATCAGGTGGGCAATGTAGAAGGTCTTCCTAGCCACTGTAGCAATGTGAGTCTCAGAAGAATGGCGACTGTCAACCTGGGTCCCCAGGTCCATGATAACCTCCTCTGTGCTTAGAGGATTGCCACCTATATGGTAGCTTGGGGTCACCTTGCTTTTCCTGAAGGGTATGTCTACACATGTTCTGCACTTTGACTTCAGGCCATGGCCCTGGCACCAGCTATCAGTTACTGTGAGTCCCTTCTGAAGGATATCTGTGTGTGATGCACTGTCCACTATGGTGCCCAGTGTGCAGTCGTCTGCTAACATTGTCATCCAAAGTCCTCCCATGTTGGCCTGTATGTCTGGGAAGTACATGACAAACAATGGGGGCCAAGGACTGAGCCCTGTGTGACACCACCTGTGACCAGCCTGGAGTCTAACATAGTTCCAGCAACTCTAACCCTGTGGGTCCCGTCCTTAAGCCAGTTTGCAACCCATCTTGTGACATATGGGTTTACATTTCAGTTGTTAGGGTTTTCCACAATACCTGAGTGGGGTATTGTGTTGAAAGTGTTTGCAAGGCCAAGGTAGGCTGTATGGACTGCCTTTTCCCAACAATGGCCTAAGTGACCAATTTGAAGATGTCAACCCAGTACAAAAGGCATGATCTGCCTCTGACCAAGCCAAAATGGGATGGGTACAATGTCTGCATGTCCCCTATATCTTTGTTTATGAGCTCAATTATGATCCTCTCCATAGATTTGCAGACTACACTTGTTAAGCTTATGGGGCAGCAATTACCAGGGTCTGTAGAGGCACTGCCTTTGTGCAGATGTGCACAACTGGACCCTAACCAGGCTGTTGTGCACACTATGGAAATGTAAAGCAGTGATAGGACTAAAGCCCAGGATACTGACCACCACAGTGAAAGTACTGAAACACTACACTAGACAGTGCTACAGTGTTAGGTCAGTATGAGCGGATGTTGACAATTGTGTGTAAAGTATCCCATGCAAAACCTGCAGGCACAGTATACTCCCTGTTTTGTTCACACAAAAAGCATTTGGACAGTAACTACACAACATGGCACAGAACACACAACCATAAACTGGAGGTATTTGTTGAAGGTCACACTCATCCACAAATGTGATGGGCTGCAGAGTTCAACATATGTAAAGCCCACACTGGGCATGTTCACACACTTAGATAAATGAGACATCTTTCACATAACATGCCATGGGAAGGCTGAACTGGGCATGCTCACACACTTGGTCCAAATGTTACTCCTAGCAAATGTGAAAACACACCAGAGGATGCTCATCCCCCTTTCTAGACACTGATCATGTAAGCACCCTATAAGTATATTGGAGAAAAGGATTCTTTCAGTAATCTGAATGGCGCGCCGTGCTAATGCATCCGTCTGTAGTGTCATAACATAGTTAGGTAGGGGTTTGAATCCAGCAGGTGGCAAGTGTGTGTGAAGGGGGGTAAGTGTGTATGAAAGAAGCATCCCTTTTGGCAACTGGGAAAACACACCACAGGATGATCATTCCGCTTTCTAAACTCTGATGATGTCAGCACCCTATAAGTATATCAGGGGAAAGGAAATCCCCCAGTAATGCGAATAGCGTGCTGTGCTAATGTGTCCGTCTCTAGTGTCATAACATAGTTAGGTAGGGGTTTGAATCTAGCAGGTGGCAAGTGTGTGTGAAGGGGGGTAAGTGTGTATGAAAGAACCATCCCTTTTGGCAACTGGGAAAACACACCACAGGATGATCATTCCACTTTCTAAACTCTGATGATGTCAGCACCCTATAAGTATATCAGGGAAAGAAATCCCCAGTAATGCGAATAGCGCGCGCTAATCGTCTGTCTCTAGTGTCATAACATAGTTAGGTAGGGGTTTGAATCCAGCAGGTGGCAAGTGTGTATGAAAGAAACATCCCTTTTGGCAACTGGGAAAACACACCACAGGATGATCATTCCACTTTCTAAACTCTGATGATGTCAGCACCCTATAAGTATATCAGGGGAAAATCCCCAGTAATGCAAAAACATGGAACAAGATACAAAATGAGGGTGACTAGCAATAAATAGCATGGATAACCACACACCCATGTTTGTACCACAACAAGAAGCAACATGGAATAGCCATGGTCAAAACCAATGGCTAAAACCCACTACTACTATATAGCTTGCTGCAGACCACTGTCCTAATAGCAGGAACTGCCCCAGGCCTATGTCCATAGGTTCATAGGTTCATACTAGGCTATCTGCCCTAGGGCATTAATAAGCCTAGCCCAGAGTTTTGTGGCTTCTGCCACCCTGCAAGTTGATGGATAATATGCCCATTATTTTGCTGTGCCTCTGTCAAGCAGTGATACTGAGGTTATCCCTGGGGTATACCTGCAATCTCCCATCCATTGGTCAAGATCACACTTGAACAAAGCCAGTGAGGTGCTCAGCCTCACATGTACCAGGATGTTGTTCCACAGCATATGGACTCTCTGGGTGATGAATCTGTCCCTCCAGCACATCCTATTAATATCTGTGTTGAGGTTTGGGTCTCCTGCCCTTGTAGTTCTGATGGATGTAGAGGTCTTGAGGTGAAGCATGTTCATTAATTCTGGGTTGGACATAGCCTTGTATGTCAGGCACAGGTCACCTCTGAGCAGACAGTAAGCGACTGAATACAGCTGGAATTCCTTCAGTCGGGCAGCATAAGAAATATGTTTGAGACCCTTTCACCTCCTGTCGAGGAATTTGTGGGCCCATCCAATCTGAATGGGGCATTGTATGCAATCATTGGTCTGATGAATGATGAGTACAGGGGAACAATGACCTCCCTTGATCTAGATGTGAATCACTGCATGATGAGGTGGCTAATGTAGAAGGCCTTCCCAAACTACCCTGGCAATGTGAGTGTCAAACAAAGGTCACTGTCAACCTGGGTGCCCAGGTCCCTGATAACCTCCGTTGTGCTTAGAGGATTGCCACCTAGATGGGAAGTAGTGGTAACCTTGTTCTTCCTGAAGGGTATGGCTATGCATTGTTTAGTGTTTAATGTAAGGCCATGGCTGTGGCACCAGTTATCCGTGTCTATGAGACCCTTCTGAAGGATGTCTGTGTCAGATGGGTTTCCAACTATGCTTCCCAGTTTGCAGTCATCTTCAAACTTTGTCAGCCATAATCCTCCTGTGTTTGCTCGTACTTCTGAAAAGTAGATACTGAACAAATGTGGGCCCAGGACTGAGCCCTGTGGGACACCACATGTGACAGCTCTGGAGTGTGAACTGGCACCAGCAACTTTGACCCTGTGTGTTCCGTCACTTAGCCAGTTTGCAACCCATGCTGTGATGTATGGGTTCACAATTAAGCTGGTGATGTTTTCAATGATACCTGAGTGGGGTATTGTGTCGAAAGCCTTTGCAAGGTCAAGGTAGACTGTGTGGACTGCCTTGCCCACATCAATGGCCTGGGTGACTGTTTCGAAAAAGTCAACCAAGTTTAAAAGGCATGATCAGCCCTTGACAAAGCCAAACTGGATTGGATCCAATGTCTGCAAGTCCCCTATGTCTTCATTTAGAATTCCCATTATGATCCTCTCCATAGCTTAGCAGAACAGGCTTGTCAAGCTGATGGGATGGTAGTTTCCGGGGTTGGTGGAGGCACCTCCTTTGTGAAGTGGGTCCACCATTGCTGTATGCCACTCCTTGGGAACATATCCTGAGATGAGGCTAAGATTAAACAGCTGCCCTAACTGTGGGTGTAATTACTCATTGAGTTCATGGAGCACACAACTGGGGACACCTTCTGGTCCCATGGATAAAGTGTTTTCTGCCTTGGATTGAGCAGTTCCCACCCCAGCAGTGGAGATGTTTGGCGGGCTACAATCCTCTGGTGTACATACCCTCCAGTTGGGGAGGGGAGAAATCTGCACTGAACCTGTCAGCCAGTATGTTGCCAATGTCTGTAGGTGCAGTGATATCAACATCATTCCGAACTAAGTCTGAGCATATCTGGGAGTTCCCTCCCAGGTTTCAAACATAGGTAAAAAAAGGCCTCATGATTGTCCCTGGAGTCCTGAGTGGGTTTACTCTCAAAACATGCCTCGGATGATTGTATGGGGGAACCCAGTGTTTTACTCACAATGAGCAGGGTGTCTTCCCTCCTACGGATTACGCTCTATCTTGTAGTAGCTCCTTCCTTGTGTTGTACAGCTTGTTTATGGCTAGGGTCCACCAGACTGGATGCTTGCCTGTGGTACAAAGAGTCTTTTTTTTTGGGATTGCCTGATCCATGCAGTCCTGGAGGTGCTGGTAGAAGGCATTTCTAAGTGATACAGTGGCTTGGGTAATGGTGTCCGCTGGCCTGGGGGCCTTGAAAGAGACCACACCAGTCCTCAGAAATGTGAAGTCAGCATTTGAGAAGGTCTTCACTGTTTCTTTTCCCATCTGGGGTGTGGGTGGGATGTGGACTCCACTGAGAGTAGTCCATAATCTGATCTCACCAATGATGGGTATCGCCTGGTGTTGAACAGTGTGACCCCATGTTCGTGATGATGTGTTGTAGTATGTTGCCTCCACTTGAGGGGATTGGGACCAGTTGTTCCATGGCATTTCAGTGTATGAACTCTTGGAACCTTTGTGTTAGAGTGTTGTGGCATGATTACTGATCCCAGTCTATATGTGGATAGTTGGAATCACCCAGTAGGATGGTGTTTGGAGATACATTTATCCCCTTCAGTGTTTGCAGGATAGCTGTGTGAGGTACCTGAGTTTGAGTGGGTGGCATGTAACATGCTACAAACTGCAGAGCAGTCTTGCCTATGGTCACTGGCACCTGGATGGTCTCCGATGCATCGTGTGTTGCCACCAACCATGAGGTGAGGGTGTCCTTGATGAATATGGACACCCACCATCCTTCTTGGTGTTGTCGGGATGCTGGTGCCGGAATGCATGATATGAGGTAACACCCGATAGTGCCGGGGTGCTGTCAGAAGCTGTGAACAAGGTGTCAGGCACAGCACAGACATCAATGTGCTACATACTGAGAAGGGCATAGAGTGTGTGCAGCTTGAGGTTGAGACCTTGGGCATTGAGCAGCATTACCCTTAGTGTCTTTCCTTTACTGTGTTCTAGGGTGGTAGGTGTAGAATCTGAATCTTGCATAAAAAGGCACAATGGGGGTGGCAAGAGCATCATCTGAAATCCTGAAGCCCAGGGTGACAGGTGCAAGCCGTCCCTTGCAAATCACCGTGGCCTGTCCAGCATGTCATCCCAGGCAGACAGACATTGGACCCCCTTAGAATGACACCATAGTCTAAGCAAAATATTACAGCTGATCATCTTGTCTCTGTTTATGTGGCATCATAATTGGTGAAGGTAGGATACTGCCCAAGGTCAGGGTCATACCTGCCTGGCCTACATAATCAGAGGGATCCTCTATGTCTCTTTCCATGTAGTCCAGGGAGGTACATCTCAGGTCGCTCACACCAGCATGGATTATGACTGGGTCAGACCTGTACTTGCAGTTTAGTGACCTGAGTGCTTGCATTATGTGGTGGATTCCAGTGCCCAATAGGCAGCTTACTGTGACCTCCTCTGTACCTGATCTGGTGAGTGGGACATCAGTGTGTCTGACTATGGAGTCACCTATGACAAGTGTGTCTGGCATTGTGTTTGGCCTTAAGGGCTGTGACTGTTTGGCACACCGACTCTGTGGTCAATGTGTTGCATGTGCTGTGCCCTGTGGAGGCAGTTGTGTGAGTGTCTGCTGTGGTGGCCACTGCCATTCTGGTAGACTTCTGATCAGAGCCTCTGAGAGTGTCTCTGTGTGTCTATGTGTATGATCTTAAGTTGTGACAGTGCCATGTGAGACTGGATTTGTGATGTGTGTGTGGTTACCTTCACCTTCTCTCTGGTCTTGCTAGTCCTATGTTGAGAGAGCGCAGCTTCCACTTTGGCTATATAGTTGCATCTCTCACATGTATGTGTGTTGTATGGCAGAAGGAGAGGGTTGTCAGTGTACATGAGGCAAGTGTAACAGTGCCTCAATATTCCCAGGTTCACCAGCTGAGCAGGAGAGGACACTAGCAACTGATCCCTAGACATGCTAGAAGGAATAGACAAAACAATGTTGGAATACAGGGAGATATCAAGCCCCCCAAGCCACATCATACTGTTTGATTGACAATAGCTACACATACACCGGTGTTTCATAGTGTCATAGTCTACTACTAGGCTATCTGCCCTAGTGCATGTATAAGCCTAGCCATAGTGATGTGGCTATTGCCACCCCTTATAGTGGTAATAAGTGTACAGAATAGATTCTGAATATTGTGCCTCTGACTTAGTAGTGACACATTATGACCCCCTTACGCATTGAATAACATGACTGTCTCTGTCTGGTCTGTGCCTCCATCTCATATGCAGTTGTCCAGATGTCTCCTGAAGAGAGTCAGTGAGGGACTCTGTCAAACATGAACTGGGATACTCTGCTAGAGTGTGAGATGCCTCTGAGTTATGACTCTGTCCCTCCAGCATGTCCTATACATGTATGTGCTGAGGTTCAAATACTCAGCTCTCATGGCTCTGATGGATTTGGATTGCTTGCAGTGGAGCATGTCCACCAAATCCTGATTGGACATGGTCTTGTATGTCAGGCATAGGTCACCTGTAAGTATGCGGTATGACACTGAACAAAGCTGGACTTCCTCTATTCTGGAAGCATATGACATGTGTTGAAGAACCCTGATCTTCATGGTAGGTACTTTTCGGGTGCAAAGGTGCAAAGGCAGGATCTGCCCTGTACAAAGCTGAACTAGGTGGGAACAAGGGTCCGTGGGTCAGTAATGTGTCTGTGTAAGAGCTCCATGACTCCTCCCATATCTTTGCAGACAAGGCTGGTTAAGCTTGTGTGGTGGTAGTTGCCATGGTCTGTGGAGGCATCTCCTTTGTGGAGTGGGACCACTGTTGCCGTATGCCAGTGTTCAGGTACATATCCTGTAGCAAGACAAAGGTTAAATAGCAGTTGTTTTTATGGGTCCAGCCCTTCTGGAGTTCACATAGCATGCAACTGGAGATACCAGCAGGTCCCATGGATGCTGTGTACTTGTCTTTGCTGAGTGTGGCTCTCACATGGACATCCAAGATGACAGTGAGGTTACATACAGCAGTGATAACTATCTTGTTTTGGGGGTGAGGGAGGGGTAAATCGCACTGAAGCTGTCCCGGAATGTTGCCAATATCTGTCAGGTCACTGGAATATATGTTGTTGTGTACCAACTCTGAGCATATCCGAGGGTTCACAACCAGGTGTCTGACATAACTGAAGAAAGCAGTGTGGTTACCTTCATTGTCTTTGGTGATTTATGTCCCCAAGTTGACCTTGCATGTCTTTATGAGATAATGTAGCTTTCTACTAGTGCTGATCACATCTGTCTTCCCCTTTGGAGATGTAGCTCTGTCTTGCATTAGTAACCCTCATCTGTCATACAGTTTGTTTATGGCTGGGGTCCACCAGACAGGACACTTTCCCTTTGTGGAGAGGGTCCTGTTTTCAGTTGTGATTGTATTGTCCATGCTGTCTGACATCTAGCTAAGGGAGGTCATTCTGGTTCTGCAGTTATCTTTCATCAGCATTAGAAATGACCACAACAGCCCCTGTGGGGTGTACCTCATGCACACACATCCAGCACCTGTAAAGTCCACAACAGTACCTCACCAGGAGTATGACAGAGCTGGAACACATGTAATGTGTAGTCTGATTAAACAGAGTGCAGCTCCACACACTGCCATGCTGTCCACCCAGATGCAAGCTGTGCCTGATGTAGAAAGCCATGTCCAAGCTGGAATCAATGCACATGCTGCACCTTGTACAATCTGAATGGCAGGGAGCTATGCACATGAGGGACCTGAACCCCAGCACTGACATATATAGGACAGGCTGTACTGCATTATCCAAAACACAGAAGCCACCCCACACATGAGTAAACTACCAGTACAGGTTGTCCATAGAGACACTGGTTGAGTCCCTCAACAGGAATCCTAATGAGTGGATGGGAGATGGGAGGTTTACCCTGGGTATCAATGTTATGTCACAGGTAGACAGAGGCACAGTATACTAAACAAGACATATGACATGGCAAACTACGCTTACAATGTGTTGATGGACAAACACACTCTCCGACTAGCATTAGGTCAAGATACCTCTTGAACACAGCCAGCAAGGTGCTCTGCCTCAAATGGACCAGGATTGTATTCCACAGCATAGGGAGTCTCCGACTGATAACTCCATCCCTCCAACATGTCCAACATACATCCCTGCTAATGTGTAAGTCACCTGCACTAGTGGTTCAGGTGGATCTTCTGAGTCTGAGGTGGAGCATGTCCATTAATCTCTGTTTGGACATGGCCTCGCATGTCAGGCACATGTCACCTCTAAGCAGACGGTATGTGAGTGAATAGAGTGTGAGTGTCTTCAATCTGGCAGCATATGACAGCTGTTGGGGTTCCTTGATCCTTTAGGTGGGGACAGTCAGGGTGTCTCCAATTGCTGCAGATGTTGGGTGAGATACAGCCAGAATAGGGCATTCGACTCGATCACCGGTCTGATAAGTGAAGAGTACAGGGGAACAATGACCCACTAGATCTGGATGTGAATCCCATCCTGATCAGGTGGGCAATGTAGAAGGTCTTCCTAGCCACTGTAGCAATGTGAGTCTCAGAAGAACGGCGACTGTCAACCTGGGTCCCCAGGTCCATGATAACCTCCTCTGTGCTTAGAGGATTGCCACCTATATGGTAGCTTGGGGTCACCTTGCTTTTCCTGAAGGGTATGTCTACACATGTTCTGCACTTTGACTTCAGGCCATGGCCCTGGCACCAGCTATCAGTTACTGTGAGTCCCTTCTGAAGGATATCTGTGTGTGATGCACTGTCCACTATGGTGCCCAGTGTGCAGTCGTCTGCTAACATTGTCATCCAAAGTCCTCCCATGTTGGCCTGTATGTCTGGGAAGTACATGACAAACAATGGGGCCAAGGACTGAGCCCTGTGTGACACCACCTGTGACCAGCCTGGAGTCTAACATAGTTCCAGCAACTCTAACCCTGTGGGTCCCGTCCTTAAGCCAGTTTGCAACCCATCTTGTGACATATGGGTTTACATTTCAGTTGTTAGGGTTTTCCACAATACCTGAGTGGGGTATTGTGTTGAAAGTGTTTGCAAGGCCAAGGTAGGCTGTATGGACTGCCTTTTCCCAACAATGGCCTAAGTGACCAATTTGAAGATGTCAACCCAGTACAAAAGGCATGATCTGCCTCTGACCAAGCCAAAATGGGATGGGTACAATGTCTGCATGTCCCCTATATCTTTGTTTATGAGCTCAATTATGATCCTCTCCATAGATTTGCAGACTACACTTGTTAAGCTTATGGGGCAGCAATTACCAGGGTCTGTAGAGGCACTGCCTTTGTGCAGATGTGCACAACTGGACCCTAACCAGGCTGTTGTGCACACTATGGAAATGTAAAGCAGTGATAGGACTAAAGCCCAGGATACTGACCACCACAGTGAAAGTACTGAAACACTACACTAGACAGTGCTACAGTGTTAGGTCAGTATGAACGGATGTTGACAATTGTGTGTAAAGTATCCCATGCAAAACCTGCAGGCACAGTATACTCCCTGTTTTGTTCACACAAAAAGCATTTGGACAGTAACTACACAACATGGCACAGAACACACAACCATAAACTGGAGGTATTTGTTGAAGGTCACACTCATCCACAAATGTGATGGGCTGCAGAGTTCAACATATGTAAAGCCCACACTGGGCATGTTCACACACTTAGATAAATGAGACATCTTTCACATAACATGCCATGGGAAGGCTGAACTGGGCATGCTCACACACTTGGTCCAAATGTTACTCCTAGCAAATGTGAAAACACACCAGAGGATGCTCATCCCCTTTCTAGACACTGCTCATGTAAGCACCCTATAAGTATATTGGAGAAAAGGATTCTTTCAGTAATCTGAATGGCGCGCCGTGCTAATGCATCCGTCTGTAGTGTCATAACATAGTTAGGTAGGGGTTTGAATCCAGCAGGTGGCAAGTGTGTGTGAAGGGGGGTAAGTGTGTATGAAAGAAGCATCCCTTTTGGCAACTGGGAAAACACACCACAGGATGATCATTCCGCTTTCTAAACTCTGATGATGTCAGCACCCTATAAGTATATCAGGGGAAAGGAAATCCCCCAGTAATGCGAATAGCGTGCTGTGCTAATGTGTCCGTCTCTAGTGTCATAACATAGTTAGGTAGGGGTTTGAATCTAGCAGGTGGCAAGTGTGTGTGAAGGGGGGTAAGTGTGTATGAAAGAACCATCCCTTTTGGCAACTGGGAAAACACACCACAGGATGATCATTCCACTTTCTAAACTCTGATGATGTCAGCACCCTATAAGTATATCAGGGGAAAAGAAATCCCCCAGTAATGCGAATAGCGCGCTGCGCTAATGCGTCTGTCTCTAGTGTCATAACATAGTTAGGTAGGGGTTTGAATCCAGCAGGTGGCAAGTGTGTATGAAAGAAACATCCCTTTTGGCAACTGGGAAAACACACCACAGGATGATCATTCCACTTTCTAAACTCTGATGATGTCAGCACCCTATAAGTATATCAGGGGAAAGGAAATCCCCCAGTAATGCGAATAACGCGCAGCGCTAATGCGTCCGTTTCTAGTGTCATAACATAGTTAGGTAGGAGTTTGAATCCAGCAGCTGGCAAGTGTGTGCGAAGGGGTGTAAGTGTGTATGAAAGAAACATCCCTTTTGGCAACGGGGAAAACACACCACAGGATGATCATTCCACTTTCTAAACTCTGATGATGTCAGCACCCTATAAGTATATCAGGGGAAAAGAAATCCCCCAGTAATGTGAATAGCGCGCTGTGCTAATGCGTCCATCTCTAGTGTCATAACATAGCTAGGTAGGGGTTTGAATCCAGCAGTGGCAAGTGTGTGTGAAGGGGGGTACGTGTGTATGATTGATATATCCTTTTGGCAACTGGGAAAACACACTACAGGATGCACATACCCCTTTCTAAACGATATCACAATTATGTATGGCTTTTGATTACAGACATGCCACGTGTGTTGTGCACACACAGAATGCCCATGTATGTGGGTTGTCCCTCACAATAATGCATGACATTGATTACACCGGTTATGGCAATGCACACATGATGTATGTGTGTGCCAAATACACATATGTACCTGTGACTTTCAATAGTTACCATGTGTGATGCCTGCCACATGTGAATACATGGTATTTGCACAGGGTAACATTATGACCGTGGTCTTCTGTGCAGGTGCTGCATGTGGGATGTGTATATACAGTGTGAGATGTAGATGCTATCAGCCTAGTAGTGAGAATGCACACCTGGTCTGGGGCATAAAGTCTACATGTTGTTGATGTACAGGAGCTGCATGTTTTCACCTGTTGTGGGAGTGGTAAGACAGTATTCCATAGCAATGCAGTGACTGCATGCTAAGAACCATTCAGCTAGGGTGTTGTAGCTACACTTATTCATTAGCATTCAGTAATTTGTCGGAATCCCTGGTGAGGGTCTGATGCCAACCAAGGTCAGGGGTCTACCAGCCTGTGTCACTTGCTCAGTGATCCCTTCCATGTTCCCTATCATGTATCCCAGTGAGCGACATCCCACATCAGCTGTGGTGGCATGGACAATGACTGAGTCATATGTGTCCATGCATCTGACTGACTTGTATGTTGTTGTTACAGTTTGGCCATGTGTTTCCATCTCATACATGTGATGTACATCAATGGGTAGGGGATAGGGTTGACTGTGTACATGTGGCAGCTGTGACATTACTACATGACACACATATTCCACAACTGTACCATAGAGGTGACTGACAACTGACCTTTGCACATGCTACCGGAGTATTGAGATTACATTGGTGATTGACAGCACATAGGGCCAATGGTGAAAAGAGACATAGGTCCATAGGTTCGTACAGGGATATCTGCCCAGGGCATGTATCCACCTAGCCAGAATGTGTGTGCCTTTCAACATGCATTGTGAATCTGTCTTGCTATGCCCTTTTCCAAGGTTAGTATACTGTGCCTCTTTCTCACAGTGACACATAAGTGATACCCAGGGTAACCCTACAATGTCACATCCAGTCATTAATATCACTCTTGAAGATAGTCACTGAGTCAGTCTGCCTAACCTCTATTGGGATAATAATCAGGAATGAAGGGAGCCTCTGAGTTGTGAATGTGTCCCTCCAGCATGTCCTATGTATATCACTCCTGAGGTTCAAGTATTTCCAGCGTGTATCCTGGTGGGATCTGGATATTCTGAGATGCAGCATGGCCATTAAGTGAGGGTATGACCTGGCCTTCTATGTCAGGCACAGACTGCCTATGAAGAGGCAGTATGTCACTGAGTAGAGCTGCTGCTACTTTAACCAGTCAGTATGTGGCATCTGTTTGAGCACTTTGATCCCCTTGTCGAGGTACATATGTGGTAGCTCCAGTTGCTGCAGGTGTCTGGTAAGGTGCATGCCGACAGGTTCATCATAGTCTATTATGGGCATGATGAGGGATGAGTAAAGGGGCACAATGTCCTCCCCTGGCCTACATGTGGATCCCATGATGATGTGGCCCATATAACATGCTTACCTAACCACTTTGTCCATGTTGTTGTCAAATGGTAGAATGCTATCAACCTGCGTACCCCAAGGTCCATAATTCCTTGATCTGCACTTACTGGATTAACACATATGTGGTACGTTATGGTCACTTAGTGTTTGACAAAGGGGATGACTATACTCTTTCTGTCATTCACGTTGAGGCCATGGCTGTGGCACAAGTCGTGTGTTTGCAAGAGTCCCTTTTGGAGGATGCATGTGTTAGCTGGTGAGTTGATTATGGTGTTCGGTCTGCAGTCACCTGCGACTTGCTGAGCCACAGTACTTCCATGTTGGTCTGTACCTATGACAAATATATAATGAACATGACAGCTCCTAGGGCTGTGCCTTGTGGGACACCACTTGTACCAGGTTGGAAGCTGACATGGCTCCAGCAATTCTACCATGTGTGTTCTGCCCTTGAGCCACTGTGCAATACCCATAGTGACATAGGGGTTAATATGTACACTGGTGAGCTTCCCTAGAATGCACAAGTGGGGTATTGTATCCAAGGCTTATGCAAGGTCCAGGTAGGCTGTGTGGACCTCCTACCCCTTGACAGTGGCCTTGGTGACTGTTTCAAAGAAATCAAACAGGTTTGATAGACAGGATTTGCCATTGACAAAGCCGAACTGTGTATGGTGACATGTTTGTAGGTCCACAATATCTAGATATGTGAGGTTCATGATGCTCCTTGCCATAGCTTTGCAGACAAAGCTAGTCAGACATATGGGGTGAGTAGTGTCCAGGATCCGTGACGGCACCACCTGAATGTTGAGGTACCACTGTTGCTGTATGCCACTCTCTGGCCACATATCGTGTATTAAGGCTGGGATTGAACAGTGGTGTTATGTCTGGGTGTAGCTCTTCTTGTGGTTCATGTAGGACACAGCCTGGGACACTGTCTGGTCCCATTGATGCAGTGTTTATTGCTTTGGGAAGGGCATCTCTTACCTGAGCATCTGTGATGTCAGGGGGGGAAGCACTGTGCTGCGAGACATATTTGCCCTTTTGGTGTGGTGGGGAGAGAAGGCAGCATTGAACCTGTCCACTTGGATGATGGCAATGTCTGTGTGTTTTATATTTTGTGTGACATATTGGATTACCTCTGAGCATATCTGGGTAGTACCACCCAGGTTACTAACATAACTACAGGCGGCCTTGTGATTATCCTCAGTGGCTTGTGGAATCCTCTCTCAAAGATGGCCTTAGACAATCATATGGGTGCATGTAGTTGTCTTCCAATACTCATCAGTGGTGCCTTCACATTTTGGGAGGTTGTTGTATCATGTAGTGGCGTCATCCTTCTATTGTATAGTGTGTTTATGGCTGGTGTCCAGCGCCCAGGACATCTGCCTTTGGAGAATTGGGTCATGCTTTCATATGTGGCTTCATGATCCATGCATTCCTGAATGTGTCCACAGAATGCCTCTATACAGGTATCTGCAGTCTGGTCGATATTTTCAACAGGCCTTGGGCCTTTGAAGGTTTCCACATCATTTATGAGGGGTGTGCACTTGCTTGACATGAGCTGTTGACAGACGTGCCGCCCTCCAGACAGAGCAAGGTGAGGGTCACAGTCAGCTACCTGTTGGGTGATAGAATGTGCCACATAACACAGGCACACAGGTCACTCCACAGCAAGTACAGCTATGAGGCAGACATTGTCCATGCTGGTGCAAACAACCTGAGATGTACCTCCCTGGACCACATGGAAAGAGACACAGAGGAGCTCTTACAGCACCCTCTCAAACTCAGGACTCCCACAGAGTCATGCTGACACAGGAGAGTTTAGATTACTCTGCAAACACCATCATACTGGGTGATGCCAGCTACCCAAACATAGACTGTGAACATTACACAAGCCACAATACCCAAGCTCTAAGGTTCCCATTGATCAGACATTCTTTGGCTATGGAACAGGTAACCAACCTTCCCACAAGAGGGGCAGATATACTAGAGCTGATCTTTACAAACATGAGTACAAACTGCTCACCACTGGGAGTATATCCCTCATTGTTGCAATCAAACCATATACTAATCACATTGGAGTTCTGGATCCCCCACATATGCAAACCTCCAACACATCGATGTGTGTGTGTGGGAAATGTCCCTATTAGCAACTGTGACAGTATCGTACAGGATGCAGATCCCCCTTTTGAAACACTGATGATGTCAGGACTGTATAACTATATCACCTGTAGTAAAGTCCTCCAGTAATTTGCATAGCGCGCTCCACTAATGCGTCTTTTTTCAGTGTCATAACGTCGTTAGGTAGGGGTTTGAATCCTGCAAAGGGAATGTATGTGTGTTAGTATGAGTGTGGTTTATGTGTGTGCACTATGCTGGGAGGGTTAACTGCCTTTTGCCAACTGGGAGAAAACACTACAGGGTGCACATCCCTGCTCCTACACACAGATGATGTCAGCACCCTCTAAGTACAGCATTAGTAAAGATTTCTCCAACTACTGCAAATAGCACACTCTGCTAATGTGTCTGTTTCTACTGTCATTGCACAGTTAGGTATGGGCTTGAATCTTGCAAATGGAAAGTATCTGTTTTACTGTGGGTGGGGTTAGTGTGTGTGCACAATGATGGTGTGGGATGTGGCTTTTGCCACATGGGGCTATGCACTGCAGGGTGGTCATTACCCTTAACAAGCAGTGGTGTTGATAGCACCCTATACAAACAAAACTACAAAACAGAAGGTGGTGGTACTGATAACACATGTAAGGTAACACTTCTTCAAGTAATGTCCACAAAACGGAGTAGGATAATCAAACAATTCTTTTATTCTATACAGACAACATGACAACAGACAACTAACTGCCAGTACTCAGTATAGTGTTACATGCTACTGTAACACGCACATGTACCCGAATATACCTAGATAGTGTTCTGAAGCCTGAATGTGGCAAGTGTGTGGATGTGGGATGTGTCTGTGTGTGCATTTCCGTATGGGAAACATGTTTGATGTGGCAATCAGGGTATTACAGTACCTGATGCACATTACATCTTTCAACTGATGAGGTTGCCTGCACCTTGTGAGTACAGGTAGAGAAGGGGATGCCAGTAGTAAACAACATAGTGCACTTCTCAAATGTGTACCTGTCATGTATCAACAGCTACTCAT
The DNA here is from genome assembly GCF_019279795.1 of Protopterus annectens. Lineage (NCBI taxonomy): Eukaryota > Metazoa > Chordata > Ceratodontiformes > Protopteridae > Protopterus > Protopterus annectens. The sequence goes on from NC_056740.1 coordinate 273,908,848, forward strand.
GTAGGGTGATAAATAATGGGAATGGCAGGAGAGTGTGTGCATGTGTGTGGGTAGCAGGGTGTGTATAAATGCATGTGTGACAGAACAGATACATGTAGCTGAATCTACATAACAGCACAAGATGCGCATTGCCATAGTCAATGTTAGCATGTGATGGTGTGCAGCTGGTACACTTTGTTAAGTAGTATGGGTGCAGATAACAATTGAGGACATTCATACAGTTACTGCAGCAGGACTGCTGGGATATACACACAATTATACTGCAACAGTCAACAGTTACCAACATGTTACTACTTATACACATCTATGTAGTCACCCTGTGCATCAGCAACGTGTTTACCTTTACCTGCACCGATGTTGTAGTATGCAGGAGGTGGCACAGTGTCATCATATGCACAGGGTGTGGGTTAGGTATGCCCAAGCCGGCCACTGGTAACACCAATTGACATGTGTGTGTATGTGTGTTTGTGAGGGGCAGCAGTACAGGGTGGACCGTTGTTGGTGCAGTGTGTGTGTGTATGTGTTTGCCCTAGGTGTTAGGTGTCTGCATGTGTGTAAGCATGCACACAGTCCCACATAATGGCTGCCATGTACAGGGTTTCATGGACAGCCACAGACTGCACCTGTCAGGTCATCCAGATCAGTGTCTGTGGGCACGGACATGGTACCTGTGCCTGGCAGGGGTGCTACGGGCCGTATCCAGTACTAACCCAGACTGGGTACTGTCATCGGAAGCAGGGGTGTGTTGACTGGACACAGTTCCCTGTTGGGACTGTCCAGAGCCACGTGCACGTGGTCTCCTGGGGCGTCTGGATGACAGCACAGACCCAGCATTGCTGGGGCTGGTGCTGGCACTTGAGGTGCGCGAGTGGGCCTGTTGTCCACGGCCACTGCCAGCTGGTGCTCTTGCTGGCATACGGCCACGTCGACATTGCAAACGCACACCATCGCCCTGGCCCATGGACATCTGGTTGTGGAGCAGCTGTTCTATGCCCCCACAACGTCTGTCAACGACATCTGTGAAGTTACGGATAGCATTCGCAACATCACGCATGCCGTCTGTCATGGCTGTGCGACATGCTCTCAGCTCCCTCAGACCCTGTCTGGTGTACCTTTCCATACGTGCCTGTGCCTGCATGACAGTTCTAAACATAGTGGAGGTTGACATACCTCCTTGGGCACATCGGCCAGAGGCAGTACGGCCACGGATGCCCCCACGAGAACCCATGGGCGACTGTCTGCGTGGTACCATTGGAGGCCCCTGCTCATGGCTGCCTTGTGGGGATGCATGTACCACAGGTACCACATTACCCTGATCTATGCCCACTGCTGACTGTCCATCACCTAGGGACAATGGTGACAAAGGATGTAACGGCAGGATGACAGTGCGCATTGACGGGGTTGAAACTGTACTGTCAATTGGCTGACCAATGGCGGACCCAGACACACCTTCCTGCACCATTACAGACATTTCATCATCATCAGTACCTGGGGCACAAGCTTCAGGTTCCCTGCTGCAGGTCACCAGAGCAGCACCAGAACCTACGGGAGGAAAACATGGAACACAGATTACAGTCTCAATACATATTTGACAGAGATGCACTTCAATACTAATGCACACATTCAGAAATGGACACATGCACTCATGGACACTAACACACATGCACACTTGGGCACAGGCACACTTGCACACATTCACACCCCACAGTAAACACACACATCAGTACCGTGTTACACTACTCAATTTACTACCTGTCAATTACAGTTATTGTGAACACAGTCACCAGCATGTCTACTACAGAGTTACACTACTCTTCCTAGTTTTATAAATTGTTTTACAGATAATGTTAAAAAGACTCACCAGCATGTATGGCCTGCCTCATTGCTAGATGGGAGGGACCTGGAAGTGTGAAGAGAGTAATGTCAGTGGGCACATGTGTGCCATTCGTTTTGCACATGATACAGTACAGTAGTACACTAGTTCCCTTATACACATCAGCTGCACATCATGTCTGTATATATATCATGATGACAGATACATACCACATGCACACCTTATGCGTGCATGAAGTAACAGTGTACAGAACAGTCATATGTACATACCAGGAGTTAACGCTAATCTCACCCTTACCTCTCTTCAAACGTCAACTCAAACTGTACTTCCAAAACCACTGGCTTTGTTCTTCTTGAAGTCCAGGCTAACGTCCCTCTCCCTACCCTCTCTTCACCTTTAACCCCTCATTGTGCATAGAAACTAGCTTCTACCCTGTTTCTTTCACCTTGATGTCCTTCTATGCTCTGACCTACTTCTCCCATCCCTCCCACCTCCTCTTGACTGTCTTCCTTCTTTTCCTCACTTCCCTTCTTGACTCCTGCCTCTTCCATATCATTGTATCTGTCATACTCCTTCTACTTCTCTACCCTTCTGAGCCCTAACTATTATGTATATGGCTTTTGCCTTATTGCATAACCATTATGCTTTAGGTAGGATTGCTTTGAAACCAACAGTACATTGTGTATGACTCTAAACTGTTTGACTTCCTTACATGTATGTTGATTTAATTAACAGGCTGGTGTACAATTCTATTATGTTGGCTGTCTGTATTAACAACTTGTCTGTCTGCCTTTATTACGTTATGTGTGGAGCTTTTCTCCACAGGCCTCTACTGAAAATGGACATATATCCAGCTAGACTATCTGGGTCAACAAATGTAAAAGTAATAACAATAAATGAATATGGCATCTTACCTGCACGCTCGTTGTCTTGCTGCTGTGTGGATCCAACCTCCATCAGGATGCATGATTGTTGCTGTTGTTCTGGGGCTGGATCCACAACACTTAGCAGTAGCCCCTCCTGTCTGGTGAGGGGGGGATGTGTGGCCACCCCCCCACCTGTGGCAACCTGTTGCCTGCGGATATCTGCAGCACGCTGGTGGACATTTCTTATCAAATTACTGCAGTGATGTCTCACCTGCTCATATGTCCTATCATGCATGCCAACATCATTTATCCTGCAAACGAGGTTTTGCCACAGTGCAGACCTCTCCTGCTGATTCTGGGTGGTGCGTGAGAACAGGATGGCATAGTCACGCACCAGGCTCTGGTGAATCACGTCATCCTCTGCAGCAGAGTAGGCAGGGTTCCTTTTTGGTGCCATGTCTATCTGGAAAGGTACACAAACAGGTTATCAGCATAGTATCTCAACAATACATGGTACACATTCTATACAGGGAGTGTTAACTTCTACTTATTACTGCTTGGTTAAAACTTGATTACAGTGTAGCTATCATTCTATGTCATTTGTACTAAGTACTTGGCCTTCAGACCGGTTGTTTTACATTAGGGAGGTTGGTGGCAAGCACTGTGGTGGCAGGACACATATCTTTCATCCATTGAAGTTGGGAACTGCTGATTGTGGGCCCAGTGTACAAGTGTATTACTTCTGGTATGGGCAGTTGGCCTTCAGGCCAGTTATTTAACATTAACGAGGTTTGTGGTCTGCACTCGTGTGTGACAATAGGCTATACTCTGCCATTCATAGCTGGGGACATCTGGTTTCAGGTTTATAGTGCCTGCATATCTGAGCTGTATCTTACTGACATTGCTACACCTTGTTTGTTGTAGCAAACACTACATCCAGGCCTCCTGGATCTACCTTTGTTTATATGCTTGTTATCTGTTAGCTTGTTATTTCACTGGTATGCTACTTCCACATAGTACACATCTTCTCAACACATCTGTGACTCACTACTGATATCTGCATTGCTTACTGTACGTACTTCCATGTTACACATGACAGCAAGTGACTGCTTGTCATTGTTGCATTTACTTAATTGTGACACATTGCACTTAGGTTACCTGGCACTTGCTCACTGACACTTTTATATCAGTCAGCAGTTGTAGGTAATGTCAGTGCACCCTCACTCCCCACTGGACCTTGTTTTCAATCATTAATGATTACAGAATTTACAATAGTATTCTAGCATGTCCAGAGGTCAGTTGTCAGTTCCCTCCCCAGTCCAGCTGGTGAGTGTGGTACTCCAGAGACAATGTTAGAACAGATGCATGTACACAGACAACTCCCTCCTCCTAACAACAAATTCAAACTCATGTGAGTGATGCAACCATATACCAGACTGGAGGCTAGGCTCTGCCTACTCAATACCGCCATAACCAGTCAGGTGGCAAAGGGGATCACTCACTACACTTCCAGTCTCACGTAGACCTACCACAACAGCGGACCTAACACATGATCACACATGATCATACTTGTAGGCTCAGACCACAGCTCTGCCTATGCAGCAGAGACCTCCTAAGCAGACATCCAGGCAACCACTACCACATAAACGAACATGTGCAACACATATCACACAAAGCCAATGTGCTGAACACTCACAGCCATTAACAGTTAACAACACACCTCATACACCTGTACTAGGTGCCTCTATCATCAGGCACACTCACATCACGTTCACCAGGCTTAACGAGGTGAGGGTCACGGTGTGCAGCCTGTCAGGCACTATGACCTGCCACATAACACAAACACTCGGGTAACCCCAAGGCAGGTACAGGTATGACTCAGTCAATGTCCATGCTGCTGTGAATGGCCTGACACATTCCTCCCTGGACTACATGACATGAGACATTACAGAGCTCTCTGAGCACGTAGCCTGAGACAGTTTGACCCTGACCTTGAGTAGCATCCTACCCTCACCTAGAATGATGCCACAATATCAAGGCACGATGATCCCTTCCGACAATTGACTGACATACTGGTGTCATTCACAGGTGTGCCAATGCCTGCCATCTTGGGGTGGTATGCTTTGCTAGGGACAGCTTGCACCTGTCACCACAGTCCTATTGACATTTGGTGGAACCTCCTGCTACACCCATAGTGCCTGTATTAGGCAAGGCTCATAAGGCAAACCCACATCCATTTGTATCACAAAGGATGAGGAAGTAAGAGTGATGCTACTCAACACTGGACGTCTAGACCCAAGGATGCACGCACTCAAAACCCTACCTAGCATTCTGGACATCGATATCTGTGCAGTAACATGAACCTGTTTCAGGTTTCACAGGAGCACACCAGTACTACCACGTTATAGCTGTTACCATTCTTGTCGGCCCCAACACTTGAACAAGGGAGGGGGAGTATCAGTATTCAATGCAGATTCCCACGCCTCCACATTGGTGGCACAGTACAACATAGTTGTTAGGCCATTGAGTACAGAAGACATAGTTGGGGACCTGGGGAAGAAACATGGTAGCGGTCTGTCATTTGTCTACCACATGGCCAACGTGGATTGACAGACATGTTATATAGCCCAGCTAATCATGAGGGATTCACATGTATGGCAGGGGAGGTCATTGTGCCTCTTTACTCATCCATCATCAGGCCTATAATTGCGTACAATGCACCTTTTGGGATGTACCTAACCAGACACCTACAGCAACTGGTACAGGACAACAGTACATCATCAAGGGGATGCAATGGCTCACACAGATGTCATATGTTGCCCAGGTAAAGTGAATCCAGCTGGACTCAGTGGCATACTGCCTGTTCAGAGGCAATCTGTGCGTGCTATATACAGCCATGTCCTACCTAGCAGTAATGAACGTGCTGCACCTCAGGCAATCAGAGTCCCATACAGCCACATGCTCAGGAGAGCTGGACCTCAGCACTGACATACATGGACATGCTGGAGGGGCATATTCCTAACCGAGAGGCTCCCTTCACTCTGTAATGAGCTCACACTACTGGTTAGGCAGAGTCCCTCATTGACTCTCTTCCATAGGAATCTGGATGAGTGGATGGAGATCATAGTTGTACCCCAGGTATCACTTCTATGTCACGGTTAGACAGAGGCACAGTATACTAACGTCGGACAAGGGCATAGCAGCATAACTTGTAATTGGGTGGCGAAAGACAAACACATTCTACTAGGCTTACCAATGCCCTAGGGCAAATAGCCTAGTATGAACCTATGAACATGTGTGTACTGCTATAGTACTTCTGCCATATGTTGCATGTGTGTGTGTTGTGGGGGATTCACAGGTAATGGCCAGATACTTCTGCACAGGTGACACGTCTGACACATTCTGGGTGTTCATCCATACATACTGGATGTGTGCTGCCATCCAACCCTGTGATGTGGACACACATTACTCAGCCTGGATATACATATCCGAACAACACCACAAGCACAGTACACTACCTTGCTATGTATGCATGTAATTACACAGTTATTCAGTAGTTATGACAGTGATGCTATCCATGCAGCCCACTGGGCCAGTGGAAGCCACAACACACACCGCCAGCACCTTTGCATATGCTTACCACAGACATCACACATACTGCATGTACTGTGCACACAGATATCTAACCCAGAACAACTGCACACCACTTATTAATCCTGTCCAGTGGACTACAGATACAGGCATATTGTATAACAATAGTAGGAGGCTACTGCAGCACAGGGCAGATTCACATGACGGGAAGGCATCTGTTGTCTGCAGTGTTAAGATACTTCACATTCACCAAATGCACAGATATTGGCAACATTGTTGCAGACAGTTTAGGTGCAGGTACCCCCCCCCATTGTCCTACACATGTGTTATTAGTTATCCCAGATGACTGTAACCTCCCTATCCTCTCACATGTCCAGGTGAGAGCCACCCTCATCATTGCAGAACACATATCATCACTGTTATGAAATGGTATCCCTGGATGTGTGCTACATTCACCCCTGGAGGACATAGCACCACATGACAGACTGATATTAATCCCTGGCCATACTACAGGATATGTACCTGAACAGTGCCATACATACACAGTGGTCCCACACCAATGAGGAGGAACCTCTACTGACCCTGGGAACTACTGCATCATATGCACAACTGGCCTTGTGTTCTAAGCTATGGAAGTGTTAGTTATGGCCCACATGTACAACAATATTACATATGTTTATATTTCATGACTATGTACACACAACCTATCTCATGGACATACCTATAGATAGTGAACTATGATACATTTGGAGGTGTCACAGTATACACAGGATTAACCTGCTACCTTGCATTACCTGTGTTTGTGGCAGCTGTTGCTGTGCCAGTGGTGCTACTTGCTGCTTGCTCCTTGCTGCTTGCTGCTTGCTGCTGCTTTTGCTGCTGGCAGTCCTAATATTTGTTTGGTTGTTTTCTCTGTCTCTCTCTCTCTCTCTTTCTCCGTAGTGTTTGTGCAATGAATGTATTGCGTGAGTGTAGTGTGGGTACTCAATGCTTTTGTAGGTATCTGCATAGGTCCATGTGATGGCCTCTGCACCAATTGTAAGGCAGCATTTGCTAATTGCATGCAGCTGGGTGTGTACTGATTGCATGTCTCACTGTGATTTCAGGACACTGCTATAAAAGGGTATGTGAGATAGGCGTTGTCCTTTCAGATTGTAGGGCGTGGACCATGCTGGTATGCTGTTGACAGTGTTTTGTGAGTGTGAAGGTTAGTACATCTCCCATGCTTCATGCTGTGTTGTAGATTCAGGTTGCTGCATTTATCTTGCCTGTTCCCTGTAGTGAGTGTGTATGCATACTGACACCTACAACTATATGTCATATGTATTGCTATATAAATATATATATCTGTGTACATATACATACTTTCATATATGTACATTAGCTGACATTATTGGGTACAAGCTAACAATTAGCAGGGCTGTTTCTGTTAACACTACACTAGTATGGGAATCCAGTAATTGGGACTATAAAAGTCTGCATGACATGCTTTGGGTAGTAGACATACTATATTGCCTTTATCTTCATTCCTACTATTACATGTTCCACTTATTTAGCACTATATTCCTGTATGAGAGTCATGGCTTAGTGGTAGGTCATACAGACTAGTGTTACAATGGTCTTGTGGTAGGGCCTACTAGTATGCTCATATTCTGCTTTTGAGTTGAGTATAGGGCCTATCAATCAAAGTGCTGGAGGCACCTTTAAGCAGTTAAAGGGGTTAGTAGGTCTCACAGGAGCCAGGCTGTGTTGCAGATTCTGGTTGCCGCATATATCTTCACTGTTTCCTGTAGTGAGTGTGTATGGCTGCTGAGACCTAAAACTATATTTCATATGTATTAATATATATTTATATATATGTATGTGTAGATATACATACCTTCACATATGTACATTACCTTACATTACTATGTACAAGCTAACAGGTAGCAGGGCTGTTTCTGTTAACACTGAACTAGTATGGGAATCCAGTAATTTGGCCATTAAAACTCTACCTGACATGCTTTGGATAGTACATCTCCTATAGTGCCTTTATACTGATTCCTACTATTACATGTTATATTTATTTTAGCACTGTGTTCTTGTAAAGCAGGCATGGCTTAGTGGTAGGTCATATAGACTAATGTTATCTTTTTCTTATGAGGTCAATCGGAATCAGATTAATTTTTTGGACCTAACCTTATTTATAAACAACAATAACATTGAATTCAGACCGTATAGAAAGGATACTTCAGCAAACATGTTTTTGCATGCGACCAGCATGCATCCTCCTCATTTATTAAAAGCTTTGCCCTATGGTGAATTTAAAAGAATACATCAACATACCAGTATGGTATCTGAATTAAATCATGAATTAAAAGAGGTATTTTTGAGACTGAACAATAGGGGTTATGATGAAAAATTATTATTGGATCACATGAATGGTGTCTTGAACAAGCATGGAAGCCTTAGGGAGTTTCATAGACAATTTTCAGGTTTGGTTGAAAGAGATAATGATGTGGAAAATATATTTTTTGTAACCAAATACACAGCTTTTTCTGAAACATTTGTTTCCCTAATTAAAAGATTTTGGTACTTGGTTAGTGAGGATGAGCTCATAGGTGAGCTTTTTCCACGCAAAATTATATTTTCATATAAAAAGGGAAAGAATTTAAAAGAAATATTAAATAATAATCTCCGTACCAAAAGAACAGACCATGCTGCCAATGTTGGCTCATTTAGATGTAATTCTTGTAGTATATGTGACAGAATTATTAACATTAGATCCATTAATAATGTTAATCATAACCCTATGCATTATTTCAATTGCAGATCCAGTGGTGTTGTTTATATATTAGGGTGTAGTTGTTATAATATGTGGTACATTGGGCAAACTAAAAGAATGGCAAGAGTGAGAATTTTAGAACATTTAAGAGACATTAAGAATTTAAATGTATCTAGTCCAGTTGCTAAGCACTTCTTTGAGATACATGAGGGAAAACCAGACTGTTTAAAATTTAGTATACTAGGCAAACCTCATTGCACTAAGGGTGACAATATTTGTGACAAATTGTTAGAACTTGAAACAAGGATGATTCTGAAGTTTAATACATTAAGGCCTTTTGGTTTAAACTTAGAATTAAGTATCTGAAGAATTAATTCACCATTGAACTTATTAAAATATAATTATAATATTTATCCTATAATTCACATATTGTAAGAAATTATATCATGGAATATATTATAAATTATTAATATATATGAAGTTTTTAGTAATTTTGAGTAATTTTGTTGTTAAAACATTGGGATATTTTTTCACAAAACATGTATTTAAAAAATATGTCTTTTTTAAAAAATGTTTTTTTCCCTCCATTTTTTGAATTTAATTGTATAATTAATTGAATAATTGATGTAATTGATTTGTGTATAAAGACTGTTACTGTTTTGTAACGTACTGTGACCCATTGAAGGCGAGATGCCGAGGTACCAGGTCTTGTGGAGATAAAGGAGACTTTGCTGCTATATACTGGCTGTTTGGTGTGTTTTTCTATTTCTATTTTCTACGTTGTTTGGTTACTAATGTTACCAAGGTCCTGGGTTTGAGACTGACAGTGTGTATTTATTTTTCTTTCCAGACTTTCAAAATGAGTACAGGACCTGTCAATCAAAGTGCCATAAAGGCACTTTTAAGCACTTAAAACCAGGTCTGCGCTCGTTTGCGCGGAGCTCACGCATGCGCAGTTGCGTTTAGCTCCGCTAACACAAGCGCACACCCGCGCTAATTTCTTTGAAAGAAAAGAAAAAGGGGTGACAGGAAAGTGGTGAAAAAGGGGTCACAAAGAGGGTAAGACAGTAGGGAAACAAGCGTGGGATTTGCAGGAGGGATGTAGGTAAGGCCCATAGATGCCCATGTCTTTGGCAGCAACAGCTGTGCATTTCCATGTATTTTGGTGAGACATTGGAAACCTTTCACCCCTGAGAGAGGTGTCAGGACAACATTAATATTTGTTGTAGAGCCAATTGTAATTAACTGTTTCAATGTCAAGCAGACATGTGTGCGACATGGACAGCTATGTATGGGGCGTAATTTTTTTGTGGGTACAGAGTGCCCTTTTTTTTTTTTTTTTCAGGTGAGAGTGGTATGTCAGGTGAAGGAAGTCGGTATAGCTGGGGAGGTAGGTTGGGTAGGTTAACAGACAAGACAGACAAGACGCATACAGGGGCGGTGTATGACACACGTGGGGGGGTCACACAATTGACGGGGACGGAGGTTGGGATTTCCAAGATGCATGAGCCCACAGATGGCAACAGTGGAACTGATATCCCCACCCATAGGCAGTTGCCACTGTTCCTTCACAGCCCAGGACGGGGCTGTGCTGGGGGCTGTGTAGGTGGAAACGGCGGGGGCCGTTAGCTGTGCCACACGAGCCTCAAGCTGGCGTAGGGGCCCAAGAACAGTGTCTTGGATCTCCCTTCGCACCACAGACCGGACACTGTGGAGGGTGAGTGGACGAACCCCTCCGGCCACACTTGCAGAGGGGGGATGGGCCCCATCGCCTGCAGCGCTTCCACCCGAAGGTGACACAGGGCCACCGGAGGGGGGTCCGGCCTGGGCACTAGTGCCAGGTGCAGTCACCAGCTGAGGTGGGAGAGGTGGGTCCGCTGGGACCTGCCTTCCCAAGCGTTCTAGGTTTGTGAGTAGTTATGTTAGTTTGGGTTAGTGGCATTGTATTCCATTCAGATTAGTTGTAACAGCATGCATTGGTATTCCCATCAAACAAACACCCAGATATTAACACCATTGAACCAGGGGCATATCAATATCACATGCATTATTTGAACAGAAATACACAGTCAAACAACATGCAGGGTTGATTAATGGCAATAGGCCATCAGATTTGCAGGTATGAACAGGGCACATGCACGGACAGACATGCATATATTTTTGAAACGGACAAATGTCCATGATTAATGAAATGTTCACATACCATTATTTAGTGGGTGTTGTTATATGGAATTATAGGGGTGGGCGATAGAAAGTGATGACACATTCATATGTTACACATTGATTTACATTTGTAATAGGTACACAATTAAGTTGAGGCTGATGTTTCAAAATAAATTTTATTTGACTGTCAAGCTACACCTGTTACAAATACATCACTATCCTACTTATTTTGAATTTGATCAGATACATCATCCTGCTACACTTTGATGACAGGACAGGGGACAACTATGGCTGTTTAGTCTGTCAGATAATCATTCATTCTATCTGCAAATTGTTTACTGTGATCACCATATACAGCATTTGGCCTAGACATTCCAGATTCTGACACACTGAAATCAGTTTGGGATATTAAGTTGTACTTCCCACATGCATTTAGTTCTGTAGAAACACACTGGGGCTAATATATTCAGGGGTTATTACTACTTTATTTATTCATACATGACCCTTTCTGTCACTCTCACACATCCTGCAACTTCACAGTTCAGGTTGCTACTTCTAGGCTTTGTTCACATGTTAGACTAGTGGTGATTCAAACACTTTCCAACAGCCTCACTTCTGTCATGATTCAGCATTTCAACAGGGGATATATATCACTTGTGACTACCTCAGATTCTGAAGCTGTACTCTTGAGACTACTGCAGGTTACACTATATTTAATTAATGGTGGGACATCTGTATTACAGCACTGTTTAATTCTATCAATTATATTTCCAGTTACACTTGCATACTGATGAACTTGTTGCAGCCATACCTGCAGACTTTCAAATCTTGCTTGCACATTATATTACTTTTAATCAATACACTGCAGTGTTCTGATACATGCTACAGTATAATATTTATTTACAAGTACTGGGTGGGGTTACTAACCTGCATGGTGGCGCATCCGCACCAGCCTACGGGCATGCATCTCACGGTTCATAGAGCGGACACCTGCAGCTGTAATACGAAAGAAGTAATATTGGACTACACATCTCCATGGTATCAGCTAGTTGAAATCCTTACATACATAAGTAAAATGTAACTTACTCAGTAGTGGGCGTTGGGCATATCCCGGGCCTCCTGGATCCATTCGGTCAACTGGTCTTGCTTGCGTCGCTTCAGGTCCGCATGGTGGTGACGGACCTGCTCACCAGTGCGTGGAATGCCAGTAGCACTGGTCAGATCACGAGCCAACTGGTCCCATGCCTCTGCCCTATATGCTCCCCATGAGACCTGGCCCTGCATGAGTTGGGCCTCGTGATGATGGACAAGGAGCCAGACCATGTATCTGGACTCCTCAACGCCCCAACGCTGTGCTCGAAAGCAACGTCCCTCACCTACTCCACTCATTCTGACTGCAGCTCTGTTCTACAATTGTTTCTGCTGTGTATTCCCGCCTATGGGGCTTATATATGCCGCTTTTCCCGTACATTTCTCTGATTGGCCATTTTGGAATTGTATCTACTTCACTGAAAATGCTTTCTCATGCTCCATTCTGGATTTTATCCCATATATATGCTATTTCTGCATTTCATGGTATTGCTGTCATGGCTTAGTGGTGTAGTACCTTAACTCTAGTGCATGGTATCCTGGGTTCGACTCTGGCAACTGACTTTTGATTTTCCTGACAGAAATGAGTTGAGGACCTGTCAATCAAACATGCCAAAAGCACTTTTAAGCACTTAAAACCAGGTCTGCGCTAGTTTGCACGGAGGTAACGCATACGCACTGGCAGTTAGCTTGTGGGAGCGGCGCGCAAACGGTGTGCGATGGGATAAACCTTAATTGGCTAGTGACACACATGTTCAGCTGAGCACAGCTAGTTGCATACAGTTTCAGCCTGTTAAACCGGTGCCTAGCAATGGGCACACAGTTTGCAGCTTTTTAAACACTACTCAGCTACGGGCACTCCGTCTCACAGCAGCTTAGCTATCGGTACATTTCTGACTATTTTTATTATTGTGTTACTTCAGAATATATGCTCCATTGCATTCCATTTTACAAAAGGGAATACATTTACATTTGTACAATACTGTCAGGGGGCTTTTTAGTGCTTATTTACAAAAAAAAAAAGGTTGTTGTGGGGGCTCGAACCCTGCCTGCCTACTCTTAGGCCGGCAACTCTACCACTAAGCTATTACTTCTTGGCTTACTTTGCATATTTAGTTCTTATATCCTTTTCCACTGACTGCTAACTGTGATTGCGCTAGTAGCACACCCGCGCACACGAGCGCACACAGTAGCAAACATTTACGGGGTTTAACAAAAAAAAAAAAAGGTTTTAATTTAATTTTATGACATCTCTTCACTTTATACACTGATGGCCAGTCGGCGCATGTGTTGTGTAGTGTGTTTATTCACATTTCCATGGCCTTTCTCGTGGCTGTTTACTTTCAGCCATTCTAGTCTTCCGGGGGCATGTCCGCTTGCAGGGCTTAGCCTACAGACACACCCCCTACTCTCTTACACGGACCGTGTAAGAGTTACTAGTGTGATTCAGCATGCCTCATGCACCTCATCACACAGTTTAACTGCAGCCTCCGTGTAAGAGTTATAACTCTTACACGGAGGCTTCCTGAATCTGGCCCTTTGACTTTTGGTTGACACTATCTGTTCCAGGGACTTTTTGTTTATTAAGTATAAACCCACCTGATATACCCAAACTTTCAGATAAATGTGTTCCATTTAATTGAAGGGTAGTTAAGATCACCCGTTGTAAGGGAAGGTTTAGTAATAGTCAGTTCCTCACATACTATTAGAAATTTATCTTGGCCATATGGGGGCATAGAGAGTGTTCCATATCAGGCTATAGGTTAACAAATTGTCTTGCCCAGTGTAAGCTGGAACTCAATGAGCTCAATTTGCATGTGTATGGGTACCTCTCTAGAGATGATATTGTCAGTGAGAAATATTGATATATTCCCACAGTTTCCTTCAGGTCTGAATGTATAAGTCCAGTCTTAAACCAAGTCTCGGTTATTACAGTGTCTGCTGATGAATGAGTACTGCTGAAGGCAATCAGTTTATCAGCTAGGAATTTCATAAAGACATTATTTTGCAATGTGGAACTGTCCTTGCACTGTGACTGGTGAGGTAAAAAGAAAAACTATTTGTATTCAACTTTAGTACCAAGCATTTAGCATACTTCTCAACTGTCCTTGATTTTATTTTATATGTTTGCTATTCCCCTTATAATTTTTCAAGTAAATCACTGATGAATATAGACATGTAAATAATGATAGTCATCAGATTTCATACTTCTTATTTTTTTGGCCACTTGGGCCTCATTCCAACAGCCAAACCTCCAGTACCCCACATCCAAAATGGGTCTACCAGTGATCTTCCCACTCCTGGACTACTTCAGAATAGCTAAGACTGGTCATGGATCTTAAGGATGCCTGGGGCTTGGCCATCTGTGCTTTCATTTGGGGTGTTCTTTAATATGCTGTACCCACTCCTTTTCCACAACCCTACACTTGTTAACTATGTCTGAAGGCAACTCCTCTCTTTGGACCATGTCTCCCCTTAGACAACATCCTTAAAAACTGTCCACCCAGCTAGGATGGGCACACCCCTACCTCACTGCCATTCCTTTGGTTGTCCAAGATAGTAATCGAACCTGGATTACTTAGAACATAGTCAAGCCTTTATCCAGCTCTGCCACCAACATTGTTCTAAAAGTGCAAGTTGCTGTAAAACTAGTTGCTCTATCAATGTTTTAAGTGAATTGGTATAATATTTAAAGATGTCTCTGATTTGGGCTTTTACCTCGCATCATTTCTGGCTTTGTCCAGAATTTTTTTTTTTTTAAACATACAGTTATATAAAAGAAACAAACCATGTTAACATGTTCACAGTTACAAACATTATATATCACAATTATGCTTTTATATAATTATCATCAATCCAACATTACATAAGTTTCTCAATTTTTGCCTTCCCTTAAACATCACTCCTCCTTCAAAACATTATTCTGCATGTATTGTTCTCACAATTTCCATTTTTGCTATGTAGTTTGCTCCTACCTTTTTAAGATCCCAATGTCAGTCCTTTTATCTCTGTTACATTATTCACTGCTTCAAATACAGTAGGTTTAGACTTTCAGTTCCATTTTCTAGCAGTGCGTTTTTGGCAGACACCAGACGTAAACTTAACAAGGCCTTACTATATCAGGGAAGTCAAATCCTGTATTACAGTTCAAAAAATATTTAATAAACAAATCCAGTGGTCTGAGTGCCCAAGATAAAAACTAGTAAATCTAAAATAAGGCACACGTGGAGCTCATCAAAACGGACAACTGCTTTAATGAACAAGCACAAAAACAATCCACAGCAAGCTAAATCACAGTAGCACAGCACAGCAAACAAAATTGCAGAGCACAAGCAACAGCACAACTACATTTGTCTGCCTAATAAAAAGTTTAAAATCCACTAATAAATTTGCTATGTTAGCCTTAATGTTAGGAATAAAAGTAAAACCTTTAGTAAATAAGTTGAAATGACCCTTAGTAATGGGAGTAAGGGTGTAATTAAAAATGTGAAAACCATTGTAACTAAACATACATTTATTAATCACTATTTCATCTGAAGGAATTACCTCCATGGTGCCTTTCAACCCCTCTGGTTCTGATAACCGTACCTGTAGTCTACTGGGTCCTTGTTCTTGAGTCTCTCTGATCTCGTTGGGGAGGGAAACTCTAAAGGGTCATGTATGTCATAACTATTAAACTGAGTTTCAGCTGGTAATTTGTCATACACCATGTCTCTTTCACCTCTATACTCATATGGTCTGTTATGAAAATTACCCCATGTATTCTTTGGTTTAGGGTATTGTGTATTATTTTTGTACCCCTTTACATCCCTTTCCACCTTTCTAAAATTTCTCTCATAAATCCTAGTACATTTTAATTCTACATCTTTCAACATTTCATGATATTTAACTCTTTCACACTCAATGCCAAACATTAAATCAGTGACAATCTTATTATTAATAATTTCAATCTGAGAAAACATTTTATCCATATCCAACTCATTGTTTCTAATTATAGCCTATATAATTTCAAACCCACATTTATCAAATGCACAAATAAGGTCCTTATGAAAATCCAAGTTCTCCACAACATTGTTGGGGTATTTACACACCCATAGACCTTTAGGAATAATGTTCATTTGCAAACAATGTTTAAGATACATGTTGTCCATTTCCAATGCTTTAAACTTGAAAAGCATATTATCCAAATCTGAAATTAAAGTGGTGTAGCTGCCACTATAATTATTGTGTTGAGGTATAGGCATCTACAATGCCCTAAACCAAAGAATACATGGGGTAATTTTCATAACAGACCACATGAGTATAGAGGTGAAAGAGACATTGTGTATGACAAATTACCAGCTGAAACTCAGTTTAATAGTTATGACATACATGACCCTTTAGAGTTTCCCTCCCCAAGGAGATCAGAGAGACCCAAGAACAAGGGCCCAGTAGACTACAGGTATGGTTATCAGAACCAGAGGGGTTGAAAGGCACCATGGAGGTAATTCCTTCAGATGAAATAGTGATTAATAAATGTATGTTTAGTTACAATGGTTTTCCCATTTTAATTATACCCTTACTCCCATTATGAAGGGTCATTTCAACTTTTTTACTAAAGGTTTTACTTTTATTCCTAACGTTAAGGCTAACATAACAAATTTATATTAGGCAGAAAAATTTAGTTGTGCTGTTGCTTGTGCTCTGCAATTTCATTTGCTGTGCTGTGCTGCTGTGATTTAGCTTGCTGTGGATTGTTTTTGTGCTTGTTCATTAAAGCAGTTGTCCATTTTGCTGAGCTCCATGTGTGCCTTATTTTAGGTTTACTAGTTTTTATCTTGGGCACTCAGACCACTGGATTGGTTTATTAGTTTTTTGTGTGGTCATGGAATCCTCGGCATCGGACGCTTCTGTCATTGAAACAACTGCAACTGCAGTTAAAGGAGGTGAACTGGGCGAGCTTCGGAAGCTGGTAGGTCAGATATCCCAACTTGTGGGCTTGCTTACACCCTTAACACAAACTTTGATATCTTCGATTCCCTGCAACCAGGAGAGACTCGCCGGTTCAGCTTCGAATGAAGGAACCGTTTCCCAATTGGATTCACAGCTTGGGCAGGGTGTCCAGCCTCATCGTAAAAGATTGGATGGTTTTCCTAATATTTCTTTACCAGCAAGTTCATCTGGAACTTCAGTTTTGAAACCTGTGAATGGAAGCAATGGAAGTATTGCAACTTTGGCGGGTGTTTTACATCAAAACAATACAGGTAATGTTCAGTTTAAAGATACTCTTGATTTTAAACTTGATTTTAAACAGATGTCTATACCTCAACACAATAATTATAGTGGCAGCTACACCACTTTAATTTCAGATTTGGATAATATGCTTTTCAAGTTTAAAGCATTGGAAATGGACAATATGTATCTTAAACATTGTTTGCAAATGAACATTATTCCTAAAGGTCTATGGGTGTGTAAATACCCCAACAATGTTGTGGAGAACTCGGATTTTCATAAGGACCTTATTTGTGCATTTGATAAATGTGGGTTTGAAATTATATAGGCTATAATTAGAAACAATGAGTTGGAAATGGATAAAATGTTTTCTCAGATTGAAATTATTAATAATAAGATTGTCACTGATTTAATGTTTGGCATTGAGTGTGAAAGAGTTAAATATCATGAAATGTTGAAAGATGTAGAATTAAAATGTACTAGGATTTATGAGAGAAAATTTAGAAAGGTGGAAAGGGATGTAAAGGAGTACAAAAATAATACACAATACCCTAAACCAAAGAATACATGGGGTAATTTTCATAACAGACCATATGAGTATAGAGGTGAAAGAGACATGGTGTATGACAAATTACCAGCTGAAACTCAGTTTAATAGTTATGACATACATGACCCTTTAGAGTTTCCCTCCCCAAGGAGATCAGAGAGACTCAAGAACAAGGACCCAGTAGACTACAGGTATGGTTATCAGAACCAGAGGGGTACCATGGATGTAATTCCTTCAGATGAAAGTGATTAATAAATGTATGTTTAGTTACAATGGTTTTCACATGTTTAATTATACCCTTTACTCCCATTACTAAGGGTCATTTCAACTTATTTACTAAAGGTTTTACTTTTATTCCTAACGTTAAGGCTAACATAGCAAATTTATCAGTGGATTTTAAACTCTTTATTAGGCAGAAAAATGTAGTTGTGCTGTTGCTTGTGCTCTGCAATTTTGTTTGCTGTGCTGTGCTGCTGTGATTTAGCTTGCTGTGGATTGTTTTTGTGCTTGTTCATTAAAGCATTTGTCCATTTTGCTGAGCTCCATGTGTGCCTTATTTTAGATTTCAAAAATTATTTCCTTAGTTACAACAATTTGCTCACTGAATATTTCTGACAAATTACTCTGTAGGGAATATTTAAAGTCTGCCAACTCACTATAATTGCAAAACATATGTTCCCAGTTACTTCTTTCTTCCCTATCCACCTTTAATGTTTACCATCTTCCCGAGGAAAAAAAATCATTGCAATCTGCTAGGGGTATAAAAATACGTAGGCAAAAACATCCAAGCAGAAATCCTAAATCATCTAGATGTTGCATATTTGAGAGCCATATATGTATGTTCTGTCATTGTTTCCTTGTGAATTGTTTATCCAATGTCTTCAGTCTTTTCTAACCTCCTCAACTGATTAATATAGTTACAGTGCAGTAATTTATATGCCCTACTAATTAACCCCTTTTTAATAGCAGCTTCTGTTCTAGATTCATCTAAAGACTCTGCCAGGGTAGGTCTTTCACTTAGGATTCCCTTATCCCTTTTTCTTTGACTATACTCTGATACAGTCCTTAATAAGGAAGGCAGCCTCTAGTCTGCAGTCCAAATGTCTTCTCAGCCTCTTCCCATTCTATTACCTTTCTCTCTCTTAGTTAATTGCTCCCAATACCTTGGTTCCTTTTCAAGTTTTCCTCCAGAAATTCCATCTTCCTCTTGTCTATTCTCTGTTTAACTAATTGTACTCATCCCTATTGGCAGAATCCCCATTCTTCATTCTCATGTCAACTTCGTTCTTAGAATATTTCTGCTTCTTTATAAATATAACATTCTGTATGGCTGTTATTATTCTCCTTAAGGATCTGCATCCAAAATCCCTTTCTCTCTCCTTAGTTCTTGAACCCCCCCCTGCTTCATCACCATCCCTTTCCATTTTAAATTATAGCTTTCCACCTTAACTGTGTAGCTCTAG
This sequence comes from Protopterus annectens, assembly GCF_019279795.1. Lineage (NCBI taxonomy): Eukaryota > Metazoa > Chordata > Ceratodontiformes > Protopteridae > Protopterus > Protopterus annectens. The sequence goes on from NC_056740.1 coordinate 273,928,376, forward strand.
AATATCCCTTCACATCAGATAATCCTAAACCACCTTGTTCTACTAGAAGGATCTACTTATCTCACTTGGACCATTGCCCTCTTCCCTTCCCAGACAAAATCCTTCAACTCCTTATTAATTACTATCCACAACCTAAAGGGACTAAAAACATTACACACATATCCATAAAAAAGAGCTTCCATTTTCTCTGTTTTGGTATTATCTTCTGTTTAGTGTCTTTCCATATATCTTTAGCTGCCATAACAGAATTGTTTTTAACCCATACTCCGAAATTGTTCATTTTATCATGTCCCATAAATATGGGTATTGCTGAACCAAATCAGATATGGGTACACAGTTTACAGCTATAGCCTTTGTTCTGTCTTCATTAATTTTATATCCTGGAAAAAAAACTGGAAACTGTCTCAGAATGTTCCACAACACTGAGATGTGATTTTCTGGCTTTATCAGGTACAAATTGTCTGCAAATAAATCCAACTTTTCTTAATTACCATATCAATTACATCCTTTAATTTCTGAGACCCTTATTTTCTTTGCCAGTGGCTCTAAATATACTGCAAACAAGAAAGGGAAACAGGATATGCTGACACAACGTATCAGAGAGAAACCTTCCCACTTTAATCTTTTGTCTCCGATCCCTCATATATCCTCCTAATTAACATTCTTATTGTATCAGAGAATGCAAATGTTTCAGTTTCTCTACTCATAAAATGCTAGCTGTTGAATGCTTTATCTGCATGAAGACCCACCAGTAACAGCAGTATTTTCTTACATTCAGCTTCCTTCTAGATCATCATTGTTCTATTATTGTTGCCAAATATTTGCATCCCTTCCAGAAAATGACACTGATCCATATCTACCAATTTTCGTAACACTTTTGACATTCTTTTAGCTATTATAGACATAAACACTTCATAATCATAGTTTAAAACTGAAATGGGCCTATATGAAGCTGGGTCTGATGGGTCTTTACTGTCTTTAGATATTACAACTACCACAGCTTTCTTCCAGGATGTTGGTGTCTCTCCTCCTTTTAAAATACTGTTGAACAACACCTTCCAGATTTTTATCACTTTCTTCCCTCCTAGCTTCCAAAATTCCACAGGAATACCATCTATTCCTAGAGACTTTCCTGCAGATTGATTATACATCAACATTTTTATCTCATCTCCTGTCTTAACTGTTAATTGTTAAGCCTCATCTATCTCTAACCTTGGCATAATTAAGTCTTCAATAAATATTTTCATTCATACTTTTTCTTCATTCCCAAATTCCTCTGCTTTATACAAATTTTCATAACATTTCTATAAACTGTCTAATACCTGTACAGGATCTCTGGTTATTTTTCTTGCTGCAGGCTCTCTAAGTTTGGCAACATCCCTTTCTACTTTCTGTTGCCAAGTTGTTGTGCTAAGAGTTTTTCTGCTGGGGAGTTATAATCAAAACAGTTGGTTAACTGCAATCTTTCTAAACTCCTGCGTATTATCCAGATACCCCTTATTTTCTCATTAGCACTCTATACTTGAGACTTTTCTTGTTGTGTGAGATTCTCGCTATTCTGAAATACTTTAACCTTTGCCAGCCCCTGTAAATAATTCTTGTTACTTCTTAACCATATCTCTTTTTCTTTTATTTCTACCATATTTTTAAAATCTAGTCTAATTTTATCCCACTTTCTGGCAATAACTTTGAAGAAATTTCTATTTTTCCTAATAATCTCCTTTTAACAGGTAGGCGGTTAAGTGCCAGTAACTCATTTTTACTTCATTACCTTGCATTTTTATTTTAGTTGTTATACTAGTGCGTGATCTGAAATAGTTATTGGATGTGTGCTGAAGCTTTCAATTAAACATGCATGTTCCTGTAAAATATAATTTCTGTCTAGTCTAGCCCAGTTTTTATGTTGGGGAAATAATATGTAAGTTCCTACTATTGAATTCACATATTCCATACCAAATATTTTCATATATTTCTTCAGAGATCTACCTTTTTGTTATATTGTCACCTTCTGAGTCCCCCAGATACATCCGCACTGTTGCAAAGCATGTTCAAGCTCCCACCTATAAGCAGCATTCCCTGCTGAAAACTGACTATTATTCCCAATTTTTTTAAGCTTCATAATAGCAGTTTTAGGTGGAATATAAATACTACTAATCCTCTTCCCTTGCCAATAGCACCGTACTACCACAAATACACTGTTACAACACCTTTTTTCCATCATCTATTGCTTTTTGAGCTCCTCTCACAATTAGTATAAGTACCCCCCATTTGCCTTTTTCCATAATATTCTGCTGAATAAATCTTTTCTTTAACAAATTCATGTGCTCACTTCTTTTAAATTATGTCTTCTATAGCATTGCTATTTACACTGTGCATTGTTTAATATAATTTAATATTCTCACCTTTTTGTCTATACCTGTGAGGCTGTTCTCAATCCAAAATAATATGCTTAGTGTAGCCATTATGATAAGAAGCTATCCTTCCCACCTGTTATATATGACAGGTTTTTAAAATATCTATTTGCATAAACAACAGACGAGGAGTCCAAATGAGTGAACCAACAGCCTCAATACAGTAAGAAAATAAACGCAGTTTTATTTTTTACGAAAAAGCGTTTTCGCCACAGACAAGAATGCAGCTTCTTCAGATAAAAAACAATCAAACCAGACTCCACGATTTAAATACATCAAACAGGAAGTAGTAAATTTACGTCACCACAACGCTATTAAAACTTGTCATCATGTTACTGACTCCACTATTTAAATACATCAAACAAGAAATAGTAAATTTACGCCACCACAATGCTATTAAAACTTGTCATCATGTTACTGACACAACCCTCCACAAATACAAAAAGAACAAAAATAAAAGGAACACTAAGGATAAAATAAAAATCACACAAAACGTGTAAGTGTAAAAAGATTTTTAAATTAACCAAGTATACTTCAAGTTATTAAATTAATAAAAAATGATAAGGAAAAAACCTTATCTCAAATAACTACGCAATTTTAAAACTGCATTAATGTTACAATTTTCATTGAGACCCGGAGCTTTGAAGGCATCCAAAGAAAGTTGCCATTCAAGCTCACGGGTCTCTAACAACAAAGACAGTGGCCCGCCCCTAATGCCTCCCTGTATATGGTCAATACCCATAAAACAAAAAGCATGTCCTGGGTTTTTATCCACATGCTTAGCCAAAGCGTTGTCATCTTTATTTTTTTATCCCCTTTGATGCTCGTAATAACTTTTTAACTATTGATGTTATCGACCTGTACACCTCCATTCCACATTTAGAAGCGGTGGAATGGATTGGGGCTTTGTTGTCTGAACTGGGTGCACCAGATTTAGAAACTAATTTGGTCACCGAATTGTTGGAGATTGTCCTTATATCTAATTATTTCATTTTCGACAAGGAGATTTACTTGCAAAAACAGGGGGTGGCCATGGGCTCCCCCTGTGGCGCCAGTGTAGCGAATCTCTTTGTCGCTTATTGGGAGCAACACTTCCTTTTTTGTAATTCTGAGTTGTCGAAGTATATTGCTTTCTATACCAGATTCTTGGATGATATCTTTATCCTTTTTAAGGGTGATATCAGTAGTGCGGATACTTTTGTTAATGCCATCAATCAAACGACCACTTTCTTAAAGTTTACCTTCAATTTTTCTATGTCAGAGATTGATTATCTTGATGTTAAGTTGGTCAAGGAGTGTAATGTACTAACATCTTCCATTTATAGAAAGCCGACCTATTGCAATTCATTTTTGCATTTTTCCAGCTCACACCCTTTCAGACAGAAGAGGGCTATAGTAAAGGTTCAGCTTGTTCGAGCTGTAAGAATGTGCAGTACCTTGCCGGACTTTCTTAACGAATGTTCACTGTTGAAGGATATGTTTTGTAATCGGGGGTACCCTGTTCAACTGTTTGATGAATTATTTAATGAAGTTAATTTGAAAAGGTCTGAAGGCTACTTCAAGCCTCTTCTTGACCAGATCCAATTTCCAAGGGGTGAAACTTCAGATGTACCCCCCTCTGAGGATAATCTTCCTTTAACAGTAGCTCAAAATTCAAATTACATCCAGGATGACAAACTGTTTAATCTTAGTTTCACTATTACATTTAATGTGAATGCTATGGCCATTTTGTCAATTATTAAAAAGAACTGGCATTTTATTTCCAGTTCGGCTGATTTGTTGGAAAAATTGGGACCGTCCCCTTTGGTGGTATTTAAAAGGGGCAGTAATCTTAAGGAACTCTTACAAAGAAAAGGGCCCAATTTCCCTTTTAGTAGACAAAAAGGGACATTTAAGTGTGGCTTTTGTAACTATTGTAAGTTTATTAGATCTGGTAATTCTTTCCTTATTTGGAATAGGAAATTCCAAATTCACCATAAGATTAATTGTCAAACCTGTTCTGTAGTTTACGCTGCATTTTGTGTTTGCTGTCCTGCTTTCTATATTGGATAGACGGACCGCAAACTTAGAGAGCGTATTTACCAACATACGTATGCCATAAAGAAAAATAAAAATAAAGATGACAACGCTTTGGCTAAGCATGTGGATAAAAACCCAGGACATGCTTTTTGTTTTATGGGTATTGACCATATACAGGGAGGCATTAGGGGCGGGCCGCTGTCTTTGTTGTTAGAGACCCGTGAGCTTGAATGGCAACTTTCTTTGGATGCCTTCAAAGCTCCGGGTCTCAATGAAAATTGTAACATTAATGCAGTTTTAAAATTGCGTAGTTATTTGAGATAAGGTTTTTTCCTTATCATTTTATTAATTTAATAACTTGAAGTATACTTGGTTAATTTAAAAATCTTTTTACATTTACACGTTTTGTGTGATTTTTATTTTATCCTTAGTGTTCCTTTTATTTTTGTTCTTTTTGTATTTGTGGAGGGTTGTGTCAGTAACATGATGACAAGTTTTAATAGCGTTGTGGTGGCGTAAATTTACTATTTCTTGTTTGATGTATTTAAATAGTGGAGTCAGTAACATGATGACAAGTTTTAATAGCGTTGTGGTGACGTAAATTTACTACTTCCTGTTTGATGTATTTAAATCGTGGAGTCCGGTTTGATTGTTTTTTATCTGAAGAAGCTGCATTCTTGTCTGTGGCGAAAACGCTTTTTCGTAAAAAATAAAACTGCGTTTATTTTCTTACTGTATTCAGGCTGTTGGTTCACTCATTTGGACTCCCCGTCTGGTGTTTCATTAGTTTTTTGCATTTGTGCTGTGGTGTTCGTTTCTTATGGCTACGGGTAGCCCAACGAGTCCTGCCAGCCCTAATATTTTTGGAACTGTTCCTAATGAGGTTCAAAACCAAGGTATTGACGTGCCTTCTTTGTTACTGACTCTCACGCAAAAGGTTGAGCAACTTAATGCTCGTATTGATCGTATGCAGCATGGTTTTACTTGCTACACACTACCTGTCCGTAATGTTGGTTCTTCTCTGGGACAAGGTACTGGTGAGTCGTTGATACCGGCAGGCCAAATTGTTCATTCGGATATTTCCAGTGGACTTCTTCTACCTTCCACTTCGTGCCCACAACAGACGCAGAATTCTGGTGACCTTGGGAATGGAGCACGTTCCTCGGTAAGGCAGCGTTCCGATGATGGGGGCGTAATCTCTAGCGGCGCTCATGGGTCTTCTAGACTGGCGATTCAAACAGCTTCTGTTTGTGGTTTTCCCAACGCTCCTGCAGGTCATAATGCTTCCTTTTCCTTGTCCGATTGGATGGGCAACACAGGTGCTTTTTGTTTTTTGCCTAATATTGAAGGTATTTTAACTGAGACTAACAATAACTGTGCTCAGGCAGACAGTTTGGCTGATAGATTAAAAGTTCTTGATACAAAGTTGCTCAAATTAAAAAAGCTCCAATTGGAGTCTGCCTATTTCCAGCAATGTTTAGACGAACATTTAATTCCAAAAGGGCTAAGGAATTGTTTTTCACCTTCGGGTCTTCTGTATGATCTCCCTTTTTACACAGACCTTAAAAATTTGTTCCAGGAACAGGGGGAGCAACTTTTACAGCTTATCATAAAACATTACTCTTTACATATCCGTAACCTCATCGAAGAAATTAACATTCTTGATTCAGCAATTAAGGTTGATACTGACTTTTTACAGTTTAAATACGATTACAATCGTATTTTTGTTAGTATAGATGCCTTGTTGGAGAAATTAAGGGCTAATAAAAATAAAAAGCTTATCAGAGACAGGCTTGCCTACCAACAAAAGAAAGCCTATCCTAATTTGGAGATTAGAGGTTTTGATCATGGACAACCTATTGTTTTTGATTCGGCTCCTTCTGTTGATTGTGGCGGAGATGAACTTGGGGCTGATTCCTTGGTAGAATCGGGCGGTGGATTCAACCCAGTGGTGAGGAAGAAAAACAAAGGTACGGTCAACCAAAATTGGAAGAAAGGTCAGGCCAATAAGGGTAGTTACCCCCGCAACAACGGAGGGGTTTTTTTAGGGACACGGAGCAACAAGGCTTATTCGGCCAAGAAGATGAACAGGCCCAACTAACTTCTACTCTAACGCCTATTGATAGCCAGGTCCTTGTTGGTCCTAGGATCATTACTAATCAACAAGGTGACTTTAAGATCTACAACTTTTCCACGGTTGATATTGAACCTGAACTGGTGACTTATTAGCATTTGGCTATACTTTTGTCCCTTCTTCTACTGGCAATTTGGCCAAGGCTATTATAGATTTAAAAATTTTCACTCGTAAGCTGAACCTCAAGCTGTTTTTTAGTGATCATGTCACTAATGCGTTGTTGGGGCTTAAAATGCCTAGTTCATTTAACCCACCCTTGCATGTCAATTTACAATTATTTGAAACTATGTGTGAGGTCGACATCAGGCACTTGTTTTTATCAACACAGGGTAAGGTTGACTTTTCTAAATTTAACACCACTAAGGAGCAAGCAGCAGGGCTCCGCCATTTGAGTGAATTGCCACTTCATGTTATTAAACCAGATAAAGGTGGGGGTTTGGTGATTTTTGATGAGCTTGATTATAAGGAAAGAATGTTACTTATTTTAAACAGCTCAGCTTATGGTGAGGCCTCGCTTAATGAGGTTAATGTTACTCATGGTCGAATTAGAGGGTATTTCAGGGATTTATATCTGGCAGCAAAGATTGATATTGATATGTATAATTTCATTGACATCTTTCCAGCAAAAATTCCTGTTATGTTTGGCATCCCTAAGATCCATAAGGATGCCTCTAACCCTCCCATGAGAGCCTTGGTTGATGGTCGTTCATCGATGACCCATCCGTGCTCAAGGTTTATAGATAGCATTTTGTCTAAATATATTAGATTGATTCCAAGTATCTGTAAAGATTCATGGACTTTCTTAAGCAACATCAACAATATCCCCTTTGATGGTCGTAATAACTTTTTAACTATTGATGTTATCGACCTGTACACCTCCATTCCACATTTAGAAGCGGTGGAATGGATTGGGGCTTTGTTGTCTGAACTGGGTGCACCAGATTTAGAAACTAATTTGGTCACCGAATTGTTGGAGATTGTCCTTACATCTAATTATTTCATTTTCGACAAGGAGATTTACTTGCAAAAACAGGGGGTGGCCATGGGCTCCCCCTGTGGCGCCAGTGTAGCGAATCTCTTTGTCACTTATTGGGAGCAACACTTCCTCTTTTGTAATTCTGAGTTGTCGAAGTATATTGCTTTCTATACCAGATTCTTGGATGATATCTTTATCCTTTTTAAGGGTGATATCAGTAGTGCGGATACTTTTGTTAATGCCATCAATCAAACAACCACTTTCTTAAAGTTTACCTTCAATTTTTCTACGTCAGAGATTGATTATCTTGATGTTAAGTTGGTCAAGGAGTGTAATGTACTAACATCTTCCATTTATAGAAAGCCGACCTATTGCAATTCATTTTTGCATTTTTCCAGCTCACACCCTTTCAGACAGAAGAGGGCTATAGTAAAGGGTCAGCTTGTTCGTGCTGTAAGAATGTACAGTACCTTGCCGGACTTTCTTAACGAATGTTCACTGTTGAAGGATATGTTTTGTAATCGGGGGTACCCTGTTCAACTGTTTGATGAATTATTTAATGAAGTTAATTTGAAAAGGTCTGAAGGCTACTTCAAGCCTCTTCTTGACCAGATCCAATTTCCAAGGGGTGAAACTTCAGATGTACCCCCCTCTGAGGATAATCTTCCTTTAACAGTAGCTCAAAATTCAAATTACATCCAGGATGACAAACTGTTTAATCTTAGTTTCACTATTACATTTAATGTGAATGCTATGGCCATTTTGTCAATTATTAAAAAGAACTGGCATTTTATTTCCAGTTCGGCTGACTTGTTGGAAAAATTGGGACCGTCCCCTTTGGTGGTATTTAAAAGGGGCAGTAATCTTAAGGAACTCTTACAAAGAAAAGGGCCCAATTTCCCTTTTAGTAGACAAAAAGGGACATTTAAGTGTGGCTTTTGTAATTATTGTAAGTTTATTAGATCTGGTAATTCTTTCCTTATTGGGAATAGGAAATTCCAAATTCACCATAAGATTAATTGTCAAACCTGTTCTGTAGTTTACGCTGCATTTTGTGTTTGCTGTCCTGCTTTCTATATTGGAAAGACGGACCGCAAACTTAGAGAGCGTATTTACCAACATATGTATGCCATAAAGAAAAATATAGATGACAACGCTTTGGCTAAGCATGTGGATAAAAACCCAGGACATGCTTTTTGTTTTATGGGTATTGACCATATACAGGGAGGCATTAGGGGCGGGCCGCTGTCTTTGTTGTTAGAGACCCATGAGCTTGAATGGCAACTTTCTTTGGATGCCTTCAAAGCTCCGGGTCTCAATGAAAATTGTAACATTAATGCAGTTTTAAAATTGCGTAGTTATTTGAGATAAGGTTTTTTCCTTATCATTTTTTATTAATTTAATAACTTGAAGTATACTTGGTTAATTTAAAAATCTTTTTACATTTACATGTTTTGTGTGATTTTTATTTTATCCTTAGTGTTCCTTTTATTTTTGTTCTTTTTGTATTTGTGGAGGGTTGTGTCAGTAACATGATGACAAGTTTTAATAGCGTTGTGGTGGCGTAAATTTACTATTTCTTGTTTGGTGTATTTAAATAGTGGAGTCAGTAACATGATGACAAGTTTTAATAGCATTGTGGTGACGTAAATTTACTACTTCCTGTTTGATGTATTTAAATCGTGGAGTCTGGTTTGATTGTTTTTTATCTGAAGAAGCTGCATTCTTGTCTGTGGCGAAAACGCTTTTTCGTAAAAAATAAAACTGCGTTTATTTTCTTACTGTATTGAGGCTGTTGGTTCACTCATTTGGACTCCCCGTCTGGTGTTTCATTAGTTTTTTGCATTTGTGCTGTGGTATTTGCATAAACAGGTTGATCTCTTATTCAATTGTTTCTTGTCATCTCCATTTGAACCTATGTCACATTTTATAATATGTTTTCTTTTAATGAAAACCCTCAAACAAAAAAAAACAAACACAACCCAGAACACCCCCTTAACATATTAACGTAAAACAAACACAAAACTATGTACATCTTCAAATAATGAAGTTTAACCCTCCTGATAGGAACATTTGTACACAGGTGTAACTTAACCCAGCATTACAGTTACCCAAGCTAAGATGCATGTTAAAGCCTGTGCTCCTACTTACACCAATTGCTCTCAGTTCTTGTCTTATCTTCATTCCCATCCAAGATGTGAAAAACAGCCTTTGTGCTTTCAAAAAAACATTAACCTTTAGCCATAAAAAGTGTTCTGGCTTTTATTTCCCCCCCTATAGTCAGCTTGTCTCCATGGAAGCACAAGTACCAAATGTATAGCTCTGTAAACCTCTCAACTTACACCAAACATTTATTTGCTAAAGGAAAATGTTTCATTATATTTAGTGTTGTCTTATTTACTTGCTTACAAAACAAGTTAATTCTTAGATTAAGCTAAAGGCCTTAACAGGTTCATAGGTGTTAACTACACAGGGCCTTTTTAAGCTTAGCCATGCATCCCAAATATCTGACATGTTCTGATACCCTTAATAAGCAGAGGCTTGGGAGATGAAACATTTACAAGCTAGGGCCTGGGAGGTGAACCATTTACAGGTTGCCTGTGTCAATTAGAGACATAGGTTCCAAATCAGGAATGAATTTCCTGTTCCCCATCCAATTATCCATGTTGTCCTTAAATTGGGTTAGAGAGGAACTCTACTTCATATGGATGGGGAGCCTGTTCCAGAAAAGGGGTAATCTCTGGGATACAAACCTGTCTCTCCAGAAGGCCCTATTTATATTACAGGCAAGGTTTAAGTGTTTAGAATGGATAATTCTGGTGCTGTTTGTTTTGCGGATATTTATTTATTTATTTATTTTACATTTGTTTACCGGGAAAGTCCAACTGGGATAAGACCCATTTTCAGTGGAGGCCCAGGGAGAAAAGCTCCACATACAGAGATTATATACAAACCTATATAAGAAAAAAATATACAAGACATACAGCACACCAGAAATTACATTCTATGCTATTATAGCTGACATTTGTATTATACAATCATCTGATATAATTCCTTATTGTAGTATAGACATTGTAGTTTCTCAAAGTAAGCTGAAGAAGGTTTTATAGGGGAGAAATTGGGTAGAAAAAGTTGAGGTTAGAGATTATCTATACATGAGAGAGAGCATAGATTATGAGGTGGTCAGTGAAGAAGAAAAAGTATGACCAGAAGGTATTAAAACTAGCTAGCCTGGTGTAGTACAGGAACAAAGCCAGATGTCATTAAGATCATTTTTAAGAATCTTTTTTGAATGGGTTGGTATTTTTGGTGGTTCTGATGCTGTGAGGTAATGAATTCCACCTTGTTGCTACATTAACGGTGGTCCCACTACACAAGGGTGATGCCACAACTGACCCTGGGAACTACTTACCAATAAGCCTGACCAGTCTGATCTGTAAGGCTATGGAGCGAATCATTATGGAACTCATAAATGGAGAGATTGGGAACCTCCAGTCACTGGACCCCACACAGTTCGGCTTCGTCAAGGGCAGATCATGCCTCCTGAACCTGGTGGATTTCTTTGAGACAGTTACTCAGGCTATAGATAAGGGAAAGGAGGTACACACAGCTTACCTTGACCTTGTAAAAGCATTTGACACCATTCTCCATTTGGGTATTATTGATAAGCTCACCAGCCTGGGCATAAACCCTTACGTCACAAGATGGATCGCAAACTGGCTCTCAGACAGATCCCATAAAGTAAGAGTAGCAGGATCTATGTCCGAATCCAGACCAGTAATGAGTGGTGTGCCTCAGGGCACTGTCCTGGGGCCCCTCCTGTTTGGCATATACTTCTCAGAAGTGCAGGCAAGCATGGAAGGGCTGTGGCTGACTAAGTTTGCGGACGACTGCAAACTGGGTGCTATAATAAAGTCTCCGGCCGACATGGAGATCCTCCAGAAGGGCTTAAATGAGACTGATGCATGGTGTCAAAGCCACGATCTCAAGCTAAATGCAAAAAAATGCATAGTAATCCCCTTTGGAAAAAACAGAGTACCCACAAACTACAACATGGAGGTAATCCCCTGAAATCTGAAGAAGAAATAAGGGATCTAGGGACCCAAGTAGATAGCCAGCTTTCCTTTGATAACCATGTTGCCAAAGTGGTTAGAAAATCCTTCTATGTGACCCATCTGATCAGGAAAGGGTTCGCATCAAGATCTAAGGATGTAATGGTGCCCCTCTACTCTTCCCTCATCAGACCCATTATTGAGTACAATGCACCAATTGGAATGTACCTGGCTAGACATCTCCAGCAGCTGGAGAGACCACAGAGGTACCTAACCAAGAGAATTACTGGCCTCAAACAGTTGCCCTATGCAGCACGATTGAAAAAGCTAAGACTGTTCTCTGTTGCATACCGCTTTCTCAGAGGCGATCTCTGTCTAACGTACAGAGCCATGTCCAACCCAGAATTGTTGAACATGCTCCATCTTAGCAAAACCAAATCTACTCGAGCTACATGCTCTAGGGATATAAACCTCGATGCAACAATGAATAGAACATGCTGAGGGATAGATTCCCTTCGCAGAGACTTCCCTTACTATGGAACAGGGTCCTGATCTACATAAGACAGAGTCACTCACTATCACTCTTCAAGAGGAACCTTGATGAGTGGATGGGTAACAGAGAGTTCACACCAGGGATCACACTAACAGCACTACTAGATAAGGGCCAAGGGTACTAGCTGCTAGTACAAGGGTCTAGGGAACTACTAAAGGGGCGGTGAATACCGCACAACGTGGCTGGGCTAATATATGCCTTCAGGCAGATAGCTCAGTACCAACCTATGAACCTATTATGAGAAAATAGTGAGTCCCCTGCCATATTAGTGGAATTGGACACTTGTAGCAGAGATTTATTTGTTGACTGAATACTTCTATTTGTGGTATGGGGCTGGAGAATATTTAGAAGAGCAATTTTTTTCAGGTTGATATACAAGTTTGTGTGCTAAGGTTAATTGGTTATAGGATAGAAGTTGTGGGAGTTCTAACCAGGAGAGGTTTTTAAGGAGTGACAGTGGTGGGTATGATGTGGGCAGTCAGTTGCAAATTTAGCTATTTTATTGTATCATGTTTCAAGTTTAATTAAATCTGTCTTTTTAAGGTTGGTGAGAATCGGGGAAGCATATATACATGTTAATAGAAGATGGGTTCTAGCAATGACAACCGAAGAGGTGTCAGATAATTTTTATTTCTGTAAAGAGTACCCATTTTTTCTGAACTTTCTTAATCCTTTTTGCTATATGTAGGTCAAATATTAGGTTGTTATCTATTATTACACCTAGTAGTTTTGTTTGTGAATCGGCATTAATTTTGGTATTATTCCTAGCTGTAATGTAGAAGGTGCTTGGTGGAGAGGATCTTGTGGGTTGGAAGATTATGAGTTTTGTTTTATTAGGGTTGAGTATGATCTGATAGCTAGAAAGCCATAGCTCGATGTCTGAGAGTGACTTTTGAGTTATATCATTGAGGTGTTGCAGGTTATATATAAGTGTTGTGTCATCTACATATTGGATAGTTGAAGCCAGTGGGGTAGCACTATGGAGGTTATTTTTAAAAATAGTGAAGAGGAGTGGCCCAAGAACTGAGCTTAGAGGTACTCTTAGTGTGACGGGAAGGGGGGGATAGGACATTAAGCCATTTTACAGATTGTTGATGGTCCTGTCGATAGTTTTGAAACCACTGAAGTACAGAGGGGCTAAGGTTCAATTTGGAGAGTGTATTTAATAGTTTGGGGTGAGAGACTATGTCAAAGGCCTTGGACATGTCTAAAAAGACAGCAGAGGCTATTTTACCATTGTTTCTGAGTTGCTTGATGGTATTGGTGAAACTGAGGAGTGCAGTTGTGGTACTATGATGGGGCTTAAAACCATGTTGGCATGTTGCTAGCAGGTTGTTGCAGGTAAGATAATGAATCAGTTGGGAGTGGATACATCTTTCGAGGAGTTTAGATAGTGGAGCAAGACTAGAGATTGGTTTGTAGTTGGTCAGCTCTGTGGAATTTCCGCCTTTGTGTAAGGGGATAATGTGTGCAATTTTCCATATTGCTGGGAAATGCTGTTCTCCTATGAACCTATTAATAAGGATCAACACTGGCTAAGATAAGATAAGATTGCTAGTTTTAAATATTTAACTGGTAACTTGTCAGCTGGTATTGAAGAGGGTTTAACCGTTTTCAGTAGTTTCTTAATGGTAGCTGTGGGAACAGGCTGAAAGGAGAAGGAGTTGGAGTTAATACTGAGAGGTTTGGAGGCTATCGATGTTTCTGTGGAATTACTTTTAATTAGAGGTAGTACACTTTCAGTGAAGTACTTATTGAATTCTTCTGCAATGGTGGTAGGAGAGTGTGGTAAGTTTGGGGAAGGGGTAGTGGAATGCCCTGGGTGGAGAACAGTATTTATGGTATTCCAAAGTTTTGGGGGTTATGCTGGTGTTTATGTTGTGAGATATAGTAGAAGTTCTTTTATCTAGGCTGATTTGGTGTTTAGCCTTGTTTCTTATTTGCTGGAATGCAATGCGGTTGATTTAGGTTTTACAAGTGAGCCTTGCTTGCCAAGCTTTGTCTCTTTTCCTAAGGAGCATTCTGGTGTCATTAGTTAACCATGGTGTGTATGTTGCTTTAAGATGAATTGACCTGGGGGGGGGCAATTTGTTTAGAATTTCAAGGATGGCAGTATTGAAATAATCTACTGCAGTATAAAGAGGCAGGATTTTAGTAGAGACCAGTTACATTTTTGAGGGGTATTGATTAGGTCTTGGGGTCAAAGTTTTTTTACTGTGGATTTGGCAAAAGGTGGTGAGCTTGACAGTATTGATTTTTTTTTCTCAATAGAGAGGTTGGCATATGGTCATTAAGGCTGTCAGGTAAGCAGCCACTAATCTGATAATTCTGAGGTTTGTTGGCTAGTGTCCAATCCAGTATAGGTTGATGGTTGGAGTTTTTATCCATGTAGGGGCTTGAATGAGTTGTGTGAAGCCATAGAGGTTGATGTGATTGATATGGAGGAAGTCCATCAGAGTGGGGTCTGACAATTCCCTGTATGTCAGGCATAGATCTCCCCTCAAAGGCCTGTAGGAGACAAAATACAGGGATAAGACTTGAGGCAGTCTGCATAGGACATTTTACTTAAGCCCTGTATTCTTTTAGTGAGAAACCTCTGTGGATATTTCAATTGTTTGATATGCCTGGTTAGGTACATACCAGAGGGGGTACTATACTCAATAATAGGTTTGACAAATGCCGAATACAATGGAACAATGACTTCCTTGCACTTAGATGCCATACCTTTGCTTATAAATTGTGCAACATAGAATGATTTCATCACTACTGTAGACACATGGTGGTGAAAGGCTAGATTACTATCTATGTGAGTCCTTAAGTCCCTGAATACTGGGTCAGTTGTCAATATGATAGTTACCAGGGATAGATTACTTCCCAAAGGAGACTATTATACATTTCTTGGCATTTAATTTTAGTCCATGGCTCTGACTGACACTAGTTGTTTGCCTGTGTCAGCCCCTCCTGGAGAACATTTGTCCCAGTGTAGGATTCAATGACAGATCCTAATTTGCAATCATCTCCAAATTTAGTCAGCCAGACACCACTGACATTGGCCTTGACTTCAGAAAAGTAAATTCCAAAAAGGAGCAGTACAAGGACTGATCCCTGAGGGACTCTGCTTGCGATTGGCCTCTTTGTAAAGGTAGACTCTCAAATTCTAACTTCCTGGGTCTTGTCTGTGAGCCGGTTGGCTATCCACCTGGTGACATATGAGTTTATACCTAACCTCTTGAGCAAGTCAACAATGCCGGAATGGGGAACTGTGTCAAATGCCTTGGCCAGGTTAAGGTAGGCAGTATGAACCATTTTGCCCTCATCCATTGCTTTGGTGACCTTCTCAAAGAAATTCACCAGGTTGAGTAGGCATGATCTGCCCTTGATGAAACCAGACTGGGTTGGGTCCAGTGTCTGGAGGTTTACTATATCATTATTGATCATTTCCATGATAATTCTTTCCATGGCTTTACATATAAGAGTAGTGAGATATATGGGTCTGTAGATGGCCCACCTTTGTGCAGAGGGATGACTGTTGCTGTTCTCCATTCATGAGGCACAAAAACTGTTTGGAGGCTATAGTTAAATAGCAATTCCAGAGGCCCTGACAGGTCATGCTTCATGCTATTTGTGACATACTAATGGCAGAAAGACTGTATACTGAAAGGCATAATAATGTGGCAAGACTGTTGTACTGGGTATTCATAGTTTCATATGTTGGTACTAGGCTATCAGCCCTAGGGCCTATACAAGCCTAGCCATAACAATTCCCTGGATATTTCTTCCCACAATATTTACTTCTCTGGACCCCTGTCTAGCAGGGTGACTGACATGATCCCCGGGGTGAATTTCCTATCTCCCATCCAATCATCAAGGTTCCTTTTGAAGAGGGCCAATGAGGTGCTCTGCTTGACATGTATGGGCAATCTATTCCAGAATATGGGGAGTTTCTGGGTCAGGAACCTATCCTTCCAACATGTTTTGTTAATTGTGATGACAAGGTTTAGATCCCTGGAGCATGTGGCTCTGAGAGATTGGGATTTCTTTAAGTGGAGCATGTCCAACAGTTCAGGGTTTGACATGGCCTTGTATGTTAATCAGAGATCGCCTCTGAGTAGGTGATATGCCATAGAGTATAGCTGGAGTTTTTTTAGATGGTCGGCATATGGCATCTGCTTTAGGCCTGTGATTCTTTTAGTGAGGAATTTCTGTGGCCTTTCCAGCTGTTGCAGATGTTTTGTGAGGTACATACCAAATGGGTCATTATACTCTATAATGGGTCTAATGAGGGATGAGTACAGTGGGACAATGACCTCCTTTTTTCTGGATGAAAAGCCCTTAGTGATGAGGTGCGCCACATAGAAGGCTTTCCTGACTGTTGTGGCAATGTAGTTATCGAAAGTGAGACCACTGTCCACCTGTGTCCCTAAGTCTCTCATCACACTTTCAATGTTTAGTGTACTGCCACCTATGTGGTAATTCATGGGTACATGTTTTTTCCCAAAGGGGATAACTATACATTTCTTGGCATTATGCCTAAGCCCATGGCTGTGGCACCAGCATCTGTTTCTGTAAGGCCCTTTTGTAGAATATCCACATAATTTGGGGATTCAATAATGGCTCCCAGTTTGCAGTCATCTGCATACTTTGTTAGCCAGATTCCCTTAGTGTTGGCCTGTACTTCAGAGAAGTAGATGCCAAACAAGAGTGGTCCCAGAACTGAACCCTGAGGTACTCCACTTGTCACTTGTCTGGAGCTGGATTTGGAGTCAGCTACTTTTACAGTCTGGGTTCTCTCAGTAAACCAGTTGGCAACCCAAAGAGTGACATAGGGATTTATGCCCAGCTTAGTAAGTTTATCTATGATTCCAGAGTGGGGAATGGTGTCAAAGGCCTTGGCGAGGTCCAGACAGGCTGTGTGGACCACCTTACCATCGTCCACAGCACTGGAGACTGATTCGAAGAAGTCAATCATATTCAGGAGACAAGATCGGCCCTTCACAAACCCAAACTGGGTGAAGTCCAGTGTTTGAAGGTTGCCAATGTCTTGGTTTATAAGTTCCATGATAATGCGTTCCATGCCCTTGCAGATCAGGCTTGTCAGACTGATGGGACGATAGTTTCCAGGATCCAAGGCGGATCCCCCCCTGTGGAGTGGGATAACTGCAGTTGTGCACCACTCAGTGGGTATGAAGCCTGAGGCGAGGCTATGAATAAACATGACACTTAGGTGAGGTGCCAGTTCATTTTGTAGTTCATGTAGTACACAGCCTGGGATGTCACCTGGTCCCATGGATGCTGTATTCTTAGCTTTGGAAAGTGCGGTTTCTACCTGTGTGGCCATGATTACTGGAATTTGGCAATCTTTTGGTATTGAGATGGGCCCTTTAGAGGGTGAAAGGGGGGTGAAGTTGACACTAAATCAATTTTCCAGGATATTGGCAATATCCTTGGGATCAGTATATCTAATGCCATTCTGTTGTAGCTCAGAGCAGATCTGAGCATTGCCATTTAAATTCTTGACATAACTATAGAATGCCTTATGGTTGTCTTTGGAATCTTTGGCAATTTTATTTTCGTAACTAGCTTTTGGGGATTTTATGAGGGGATCTCAGCTTCTTACGGATGCTGGTGAGGGAGTTTTTTGCAACCTGGGATTTTCCTATTTTCTGCAACAGTTTCTTCCTTCTGTTGTATACTTTGTGTATAGCAGGGGACCACCAGATTGGCTTCCTTTTTTGGAGAAGAGCATCTTGGTTCTATTTGGGATGGCATGATTCATGCACGAGTGGATGTGCTTGTATAGTGCCTTAGTGTAGGATGCTGCAGTCGAACTTTCAGATCCATCTGCATGGGTGCCGTGAAGTTTGTCACTTCTGGCTACAGTAGCATGAAGTTGGCTTTGGAGAAGTTTTTTAAAGAGGTTTCCTTACTGAGGGGTGGGGGTGGGATGTGGATGTCAAGGGTGATTTACTTATGGTCAGACCTGACCAATGAGGGGGTGACCACTGGTGTGGAGCATCTATCTCCCATGTCAGTAATGACCAGGTCTAGGATATTGGAGCCCCTGGTGGGACAATGGATTAGTTGATCCAGGGCATTGGAATTTATGAATTCCAAGAACCGTTGGGAAAAGGAGTTGGTACCCAAGTAGTTTTCCCAGTTAATGGCAGGGTAGTTGAAATCACAAAGTATCAGGGTGTTTGGTTGTATCTTAATATTTTCCAGTATGTTTAGAAAGGTGTAGTGAGAATCTTAGGGCATGGTGAGGGATCTGTAGCAAGCTACAATTTGGATTGCAGTCTTATCTGGTGTTAGTTTCACCTGGAGAATTTCAGATGCATTGTGTTGGGCAACTAGCCTGGAGGTATGAATATCCTTGGTGAATATGGACACTCCTCCACCTTTAGTGTTTCGGTCTTGGTTTTGTGGCCGAAAAGTGTGGTAAGAGTTGTAGCCTAGTATTGCAGGGTGCTCTCTGGAGCCTTGAACAAGGTCTCAGTTACAGCAAAATATATCGATGTTCTCCATTTTTAGGAGTGCCTCGAGAGAGTGTATTTTGAGGTTTAGACTTTTAGCATTGAGTAGCATTACCTTCAGATTTTGCATGCTTGTAACTGTTACGGTGGTGGATTTATCCTTTGAACCTTGCCTAAAAAAGGCACTATAGGGGTGGCAAGAGCTTTAGCCAGTAACCTGAATCCCAGGGGTGACAGGTGCAGATCATCTCTGGCATAGCATCGTGGTTTGTCTATCATGTCTTCCCAGGCAGACAGATACTGGATCCCCTTTGAATGACACCAGAAGCGTAGACAATTATTGAAGTCAATCATTTTGTCCTTATACTGTGGTATCATTCTGCGCAAAGGCAGGATGCTACTCAGGGCTAGGGTCATACCTGCCTGGACCACATGATCCAAGAGCTCTTCCATGTCTCTTTTCATGTAGTCCAGGGAGGTACGTCTCAAGTCATTCACTCCTGCATGGACAATAACAGAGTCGTATTTGTACTTGTTGTGGAGTGACTTGAGTGCATGCATTATGTGGTGGATCCTGGCACCTGACAGGCAGCTGACGGTAATTTTCTCCTTGTTCAGCCTGGTGAGTGGGACATCAGTGTACCTGACTATAGAGTCACAGTCATGTATGACTAAAGTGTTGGGTACATTGTCTTGCCTTAGGGGCTGTTGTTGGGTGGCACACTGGTGTTGTGAGCTATGTGTCACTTTGGTTGTGACTGGTGTTTGTTTGCGTTTCAGCTTCGGAGGTCCTTGTTGCTTCGGCAGGTTAATGTTAAGGGCCTCAGCATATGGGGGTTTAGTGTTGCTATGTGTGGGTGTTGATGGTGTGGGTTTTGAAGGGCTATGAGTTGCTTGAGATGTAGTGCAGGTGTTAACCTTCTCCTCTTGACTGTCTAGCACAATCTTGGCCGGAGAGAGCTTTGCTTCCAGTTTGGCTATGTAAGTGCATCTCTCGCAGGTTGTAGTGTTGGGTGGTAGGAGGAGAGGATTGTCTGTGTACATGAGGCAGTTGCCGCATTGCCCCAGTATGCTCAGATTTATCAGGTGGACAGGAGAAATCACCAGAAGCTGACCATTAGACATGCCTGTTTAGGTGCTTTTTTTGTAAAGTTTAAGAGCTGTTTTCCCTTACCTTTGCAAGGTACTTTGCAATTATAGGCTGTTTAGTGTAAACATTATGGTATTGAAGTAGATAAAAACACTAGAAACATAAGACACACAGCATCATATAAAATGATGAAGTCTACATCACATGGGATCACTCATTACCAGCAATTCAAAAGATAGATGTGAGAAAACCAGATATAGTGGTCCGTGAAAAGAAGATAAAAGTAACATTGATCAATGAAACTGCTACACCCAGTGACTACAGTGTCCTGCATTCAGGGAGACACAAAGTCAAAAAATATCAGGATTTGCAGGCAGAAATGAGAGCAATGTGGAAGAAAGATACCCAGACAGTTCCAATTGTGGTAGAAGCAACCAGTTTTATAAAAAAAGAATCTACAATCATATTTAGATGTGTTACCAATACATGTAACTCTATATGAATTACAGAAGGAGTCACTACTAGGCACATTATGGGTGCTGCAAAGATCACTTCTGGCTGACATCAAAGATTGAAACAATACTAATTTCATGATCTTTAATCATATTTTGACTTAGGAATGGGGTCCATTCCCATCATAATAATAGAAACCCAAAAGACTTGGAGAAATTAAAAAGGGAAGGCATCCTTGAATATTGTCTGGGCCCATTAATGCAGTGTTCTTGACCTTAGACAGAGCATTAAGGACCTGTCCTTGGAAATATCAGAGTAAGTTATATTTTATGGTATTTCTTGAGGAAAGGCTGAGGGAGAGAGAGGTGTGAAGTTGGAGCTGAATTTATTGGCCAGTAGGTTTGCAATATTTTCTGGCTCAGTATAGGTGGCTCCATTTACAATGAGCACAGAATTGTGTATTACCTTTAAGGCCGTGCACATAGCTAATGAATTCCTTGTGGTTCTTCCTGGCCTGGGAGGCCAAATTCACTTCAAATTTGGCTTTGGTAGACTTTATTTATCCTCTGAGTTGTTTGTTTACTTTGCTGAGAGTGCTTTCATCCTGCTGGATGCTGCACCTCCTAAATTTTGTCATCTATGCAAAAGTAAGAGAGAACATATCCAACCATATATCCATCTACAACCCCTTTTTCCCAAGTGGGATTGGGGTGTCACTTTAACAGTGGCAATCATCTAGAGTCAAGGTTAACAGCACCAGGTGGCTAGCTCTGCCGCAGTAGAGAGAACATATCAACTCTACATATATTATAGTCTTTGAACTTTTACATCCCATCCCCCACCTCAACAACTCAAGATTACAGCATATTAACTGAAACATGATTTTGTCCAGCCTTTCTTCTCTTTTTACATTGTAATGCTGACATTTCTTAAAACTAAAAAAGAAAATGAAAAATGCACTTTACTTTACTATTTTTATCACATACAATGTTGTGTTGTTGTGTTTTTCGGCTTTTCCCGGTTAGGGGTCGCCACAGCGGAATTCCGGTCCGCTAATGATTGACAGTAGATTTTTACATGCCGAGTTGCCAGCCCTGACACACAACCTTCAACGAAGGTATGCCCATTCATGCATGTCTCCACACAGAAGATGCTCAAGCTAAGAATCGAACAGGACAACGTCTTACTGTGAGGCGACAATGGTACCGCAGCACCACCACCGCAGTAAAATGCCTTACATATATCATGAAATATTTTATACATTGCTTTACTTACAGTTACTTTTCTTATTTTCCCCCCTTCCCTTATTGTCCTTCGAAACATTAATGACATGAAGTGGGGCATATGCATTTCAGTCTCTCACAAGTTTAACAAAGTAAACAAAAGTCCAATCATTCCACTTTTTCTTATGAAGCCATATTTCACAAATGTGATTGATGCTGTATAGCCTCACATTTATCTATAATTTCAATTTTGTGGGGCTTCTTCCTGTTAATCTCCATTTCCTAACTCCAGACTCAGTTCAGGTCTAAGGTATTCCTGATACTTCTAGTCATCTCCTCTACTTTTCTCTGTCTCTCAAGCATTTTTCTTTTGAACGTTGGAAAAGGCTTCACTGGCAAAGTCACTCTATAAGCTTTTTTATGAAATGAATAAGAAGCAGGTTCCCATTCTGCTTGATGGCTCACTTTTTGTTGGACAAGCTTTTGTATTTCCTCCTTAGCCTACATCAAAAAATTCTTTTGATCCTCCAGGAAAAAATGCTCTGAAGAAAGCTGGGTACAGCTGCTTGAATCTTACACCTGCCTTTCAACATTCCCTGATTGCTAGGATAAATTTGCTTCTCTTCTGCCTGGCGTACAGTGAATAATCATTTTTCACAAACCTTCTACTTTTCCATTTTTCAATAATTTGCCCTTTTTACCAGTTTTGTCAGAATCAATTCTTTTTGCTGGTGTGATCGCATCATTGATAATACAGGTCATGGCCAGGTTTGGAGCGTGCACACAATCTGCCCTTTCAATTAATGCAGCCTTCTGTGGAATACTAGTCCATTTGCTTACTTATGTTTTCATAAAATTAATACAGTCATTTCCTTCCCATTTATCCTGTACAGGATAAAAGCTCAGGTTTTCACTATGTGCTGTGTTTTCTAACTACCATTTTTTGAAACAGCTCTTCTTGAGCAGTCTCATACTTAGCCAGCCTTTTCTTCATTTTGACCTCTGATTTTTGTAGTTTTCTCAGTTAATCTGAATAGCTTTTTAAAGCTTCTTCCTTTTTTTCCAGTCTTGTTATTTCAGTTAATATACTCCTTTAATGTTATATTTATTTTAATCAGCTCTGAGCACATTTGATTTTTTTCCCTCTAGATTACTGGAAGCCATGTCTCGCACCAAATCTGGAGCATGAACTGCTTTGTGCTGAACAGCTGCAGGATTTTTCACAATCAGTGTTTTCTCTTCACCTTTTCTAGTTGGTTTACTTTCAGGCTCTCTAAGTTTCTTCATTGCTGGCATCCAGGCAATGTACTTACTAACCCATAACTGAATTTACTAGATCTTGCAGGGCTGGCCCGATTCATGAAAGGCTAATCTCTGCACTGCTATTGTGTGCAAGTCGCACTGGGACAGGCACATGATAGCATGTTATATTGTATTCATTAAATGCCTCTACACATTGTGCAGTGCCACCAAACAAAGGTAAACAGCAGAGTATGCTAATGAAATCATAATCAGCTGAATTACATGCAGAGTCATTCAGGAAGCTATGAACTAATGGTGTAGAGGTGGCATAGGTCTTTGCCATGAACTGCAAAACCTGCTTGAATACAGCCACACCCATACTTAGAAAAAACAAAGCAATGTTAGGGGCTGCTGCTGCTCTCTTGCATGTGTATGTGCAATGCATGTGCAACATGCTCATATCTAATGCTGCTGATGCTGATAGACCTCATCCAAGGACAAGAAGTGTGTTCAGACCCCATTTAACATATAATAAAATGCATGATACTGAAATATTAGAGTGATACAGGGTGATAGGGGAACACTACAAGAACTCTAAAACCTCTGCCACCCCATCTCAGAGGCAGGAGAAATTAAGGAGAACCTATACTAGTGGGAACTAAGGTTTGTGTAGCATTAAGGATATTAGTTACTGGTAAATTTCAGAAACCCACGGTGAATATGCACATCTATTTTCCAAGCACACCAGAGGAGAGAACAAGAACAATGTAGGAATTTTACACTGTAGCACATTTCCCATAAATATGTCTAGAATGGCAGTAAATGCTTTATATATAGCATACTTGGAATTTCTTCTTGGGATATGCTTGACCTGTTGTCCACATCAGCACCAACATTAATGAGTTTGTGTGAACCCTCTGATGTCTGATAGTGGACAGGGAATGCTCATTTTCAGTGAGTGGTCTTTCCATACCAGGACATTCCCCATAGCCATCTGTTCTTGTGCTACTGCAACTGCCCTCCTGTGTGCTGCTGTAATATCAGTAGCACGGTGTGGCTCTTGATTATAGTTTCTGGCATAGCCTCCCACTGTATTTATGACAGTAACCACTTGTTGCCATATGCTTTTTCTGGCAGACATATCAACTCTACCTCTGTCAAGCAGGAAGGATCCACAGTGGCATAAGGCTTGAATGGTGGCCTCATTCTCTGCATCACTGAATGGTGGTTTGTGTCAGATAGATGGTCTGGGTGTCATAATCCTGTATGACATGAAACAGAAAAACACAAAGCACATTTGTAGCACATGCAGAAATTAGTCTCCTCAAAGAAAATCTGTGCACCCATCCTTAACACAAAACAATTGAACACACAATGCTCATTTTGCACTACACACAAGATAAGGAAGCACGCCTTCAAAAAAATTAGCATTACGTCCATTCAGTTAACATTTTTATATTGAAAACAGCAGTTGTGTAACTGACTACTGGATGGAAGGATTATCAATAACTAAGCAGCAATTCAATCCTGAACTGCCCAGACAATTGTGTTTGGTCTCTCAACTGTTGTGGAGATCACCTCAGGACATCTGAAAAGCCTAACACCTCTGTTAGCTACATGTGCACAAACCCTTGAAGTTGATAGTAAGCACAATACAGCTGTCTGCAGTAATTGGTGAAATTCTAAGAGCATATGGTAACACACTACTGTGATGTAAACATAACATTTATTGTTTAACTTGGAAAGCACAGCAAGAAATGAAAAAATGTGCCGTATACCAACAGTGAATGAAAAAACTGCATACAAGTCAAAATTCTTTTTTTTTTCTATTGCATATTGAGACAGAGTTCAAATATGAACATCAAGCAGTTTATGAAGAAGAAAAGTATACTCTATGAAATAATACAACAATTTGTAGAAAAATTTCCTCCAAGTAACTAGAAGTCTATCTCTATCCAATCAGTCTCCCCTACTTCTACTTCCATAGATACACTATTGCCTTTGTATAGGACAGATTCAGCCTTCTGAGTACTGTGAAGATCAAATGAGGTGTGAAATCATTAGCATTCCTGAATACCCAAAAAAATCACTTGATATAGGAAATGTAAACATTGTGTAAGTAGCTACATAGGATCATAGAATCATAGGAGATTACTAGGCTATCGACCTGGAGGTCATTTTAAGCCTAGCCATTTCAATCTATTGTAATACCATACCGGTACTGGTCAGTACCCAAGATTGCATTTAGTGATGACTGCCCATACCCAGAAGGGTTATGGGCACTATCCCTGGTAAGAATTTACAGTGCCCCATTTACTCATCTATTTTCTTCTTGAAAAGTGTCACAGAGGTGCTCTGTTTCACATGAATTATATGAATCCCTTGAACATCCCAATCATATCAAAACCACTACAAAAAAATACCTTCATGAAAAATGGACTTGCCAATGTAACTATCCCCCATAAACACTCCCCTATAACCTTCTACTTCTACAAAAAAAATACCTTTATGAGAAATGGACTTGCCAAGTAATTATACCATGTAAACACTCCCCTATAACCTTCTACTTCTACAAAAAAATACCTTCATGAAAAGTGGACTTGCCAATGTAACTATCCCCCGTAAACACTCCCCTATAACCTTCTACTTCTACAAAAAAATACTTTCATGAAAAATGGACTTGCCAGTGTAATTATTCCCCGTAAACACTCCCCTATAACCTTCTACTTCCCTTCTCTCTTCCTTCCGTTCAATAAACAAACTTACTACTTTATCTTCTCCTCTTACTACATCACTGTAGAAACATAACTAGTAAAATATTTCAGCTATGTAACTATTGCACTATTATGTATATAATATGTAATTATGAATGTATCCCTCTGATGAATGCATTTCTATGTATTTCACTTGTCACAGTTTAATGTATGACACTGTAATGCAATAATGTGTTGTACTGATGAATGTAATGTGTGGCACAGAATGCAGTAATCTGTGGTACTGATGAATGTATTTATATATGTATTTAATATGTAAAATTTCTATTTTCTGTTGGAGCTTTTCTCCTTGGGCCTTCGCTGAAAATGGGCATTTGTAGCCCAGTCAGACAAACCCAGTCAACAAATATAAAATAAATAATTAATAAGTAAACTGGTAGCCTGTTCCAAAGACATGGCAGTTACTGGGAGATAAATCTGTCACTTCAGCATGTCCTATTTATGTTGCAAGCCATATTTAAGTCTCTGGAATGGGCAGGCCTAGAACCATGTGATTTACAGATATGCAGTAAGTTCATTAGGTTTGGGTCTTGGGTTGCTCTGTAGGCCAGGCATAAGTATCCCCTAAGAAGTCTATATTATAAGGAGTATAATGACATGGATTTTAGTTGGTCCATGTAAGGCACATGCTGGAGGCCCTTGATCTTCTTTGTTAGAAACCTCTGAGGTCTCACTAATTGCTGTAGATGCTTCGTACGGTACATACCAAATGGGGCATTATACTCAATAATGGTTTAGATAAGTGCAAAGTGCTGGGGAGTTATAAGTTCTTTTGCTCTTGAGGTGATGCCTTTATTAGTTAAGTAAGTTACGTGAAAAGCTTTCCTTACAATGGTAGACACATGGTGGGCGAAGTTAAGGTCGCAGTCGACCTGTGATCCAGGTCCCTTACAACATCATGGATGCATAGGGTATTGTTATTGACGTGATAGTGTGAAGGGTCATTGTTTTTGCGAAGGGAATGGTGATGCATTTCTTTGCATTCAGTTTGAGACCGTGACTAATACACCAGTCATTGGTTTGTGTGAGACCATCGTGGAGTATATGGATATCATTTGGGGATTCAATGATTGCACCTAGTTTGCAGTTGTCTGCAAACTTGATCAGCCACAACCCTTTAGTTTTGACCTAACTTCTGAGAAGTATATAGCAAACAGTAGGGGGCCCAGCACTGACCGCTGTGTCACCCTACTAGTAACAGGTCTGCTGGTTGATGTGGAGTCAGCCACTTTGATTGAGAGTGTCCAGTTTGTGATCTAGTTGGCAACCCACTTTACAATGAAGGGGCTTAAATTCAGTTTGCTAATTTTATCAGCAATGTCTGAATGTGGAATTGTGTCAAAAGTCTTTGCCAAGTCGCGGTATGCTGTGTGCACAGATTTGCCCTCATTAATGGACTTGGTCACACTTTCAAAGAAATCCACCAGATTAACAGGCAGGATCTGCCCTTCACAAAGACAAATTGGGCAGGATCTAGGGTAAGAAGGTCCCCTATATCATTATTTATGAGGTCCATAATGATACATTTCATGGCCATACAGATGAAGCTGGTCAGACTTACAGTTCTGTTGCTAGGCTACCTTGTGTGGAGGGGAATTACTGTAGCTGTTCTCCATTCTGCAGGAACAAAGCATGTGGTTAGGCTATGACTGAAAAGGGTACTTAGTGGTTATGCTAGTTCATGTTTTAGCCTGTTTAGAAGACAGCCTGGGATGTCATCTGGTCCAACAGAGGCCATGTTCTTTGCCTTGGACAGGGCTTTGAGGACCTGCTTTTCAGATATGCAAGGTGGGGGCAGTTTGGAGGAGGGTTTGTTGTAAGTTAGGAGGGGATAAGGAAGTGAACGTTTTGCCAAACCTATCCGCAAGTAGGTTTGCTATCTCTGTGAGGTGAGTGTGTGTGATACTGTTGGGCAGCAGTACTGTACATGCTTGGGTCCTACTTTTTAGGTTACATACATGGCTGTAAAAGGCCTTATGGTTATATTTGGCAGTACTAGCTAGGTTTCTCTCAAAGGAGCTCTTGGAGGATTTGACAAGTGTCTTATTTGCCTGTTAAGACTGAGGAGGGTGCTTTTCCTTTGTTGGGTCCTTGTCTTTGTTTTCTTGGACAGCAATTGTTTTTAAATTTATTGTAGAGTTTGTTGATGCTGAAAGTCCACCATGACAGCTTGATTTTACTGGGGCTCTGGCTTTGATTCTATCTGGTACAGCCGAGTTTATGCAAGTGATTGTACAGGGTCTTACTGTACGTTTCAGCGTAGTTACCACCTTCAGCTTGGGATGGGGCTTGGAGTGCATTAACATCTTCACCTAAGAGGATATAAGTTGTAAGTAAGTAAGGATATTTACAACCCACCCCTTCACCTGACTGTCTATGGCTGAAATTCAATAACTTATGCTTCTGCTAAATTTATTGATACAAAGTTAAGAAAGTTTGGAAACTGAATCTCAGATTTGTTGAGATTCTTGACACTTTTTAAAGCATCTGGATTCATTTGTGTTTAATGAGACCTTGAATTTCCTCACGGTTGACATCAAAGACCTGCATATGGTGATCCCCCAGAAACTGAGTCTTGATTGGGTGAAGGAATTTTTTGTTTCTAAAAATGCCAGTATGGAAGAAATGTACTTAATAGAGTTTCTTCTAGATATAATACTTTCTAACAACTTTTTCTTGTTTAACAACTTTTATTTACAGAAGATGGGGTTCCATGTGGTGGGAGCTTTGCAAACTGGGTACTTGCTTTTTGGGAAAGTAACCATTTAATTAAATGTGATCTGCTTCAACAACAAGTACAATGATTTACCCATTATTTGGACAATATTTTTATTTTATTTGAAGGTAACCGGTCAGGTGCAGAAGCATTTGTGAATTATATTTCCACCCTAACAAATATTTTGAAATTCACTTTTCAATTTAGTACTGACACCATTTCATTTTTGGACGTCCTTATTGAAAAAAAACATCAGTAATAAGAGATCTCTGGCAAGTGTATATAGGAAACCTGCATACTCAAACAGTTTTTTTTGCATTATGAAAGCTCCCACCCTTACCATCAGAAAAAGACATTGGGCAGGATTCACGAAGGCTTGCATGGAGTCTAAGAGTAGTGTAAGACTCCATGCAGCCTTCTCGATCCAGGAACAGCTCAAAGTCCGTGTAAGAGACCAGCTAAAAGGTCTCTTACACGGAGTGGGCGTGGATAAGCTAATCACCTCACTTGCAGCTGAATAGCATGCAAATGAGGTTGATTAGTGATCCAGGAAGCCCAAAGCAGCCCATGTAAGAGCCGTTTTAGCTGCAGATATGTACTCAGTTGACAACTGAATACGTTTCTGCAAAAACCACAACGGAGCCATATAAGCTCCAAATAAAGGGTGCATATGTGTCAGGCAGCATGCCAATGGCCAAATATGTGGCCATTGGGAAGGTACCCCAATGCAAATATGAAAAATAAATACTTTTTTTTTCGGCGATCGCCGGTGTTTAAACGCAGCGCAGCCCCGCGCAAACGGGCTGCGCTATATAAAACATAAAAACGAAGGTTATAAACCCACAAATGTGGGTTTTATGCAACACATGGATTTACAATGCAGGGACCAGCAGACCAAAAACAACATGGCCACCGTTTAGTGGTTGCTAAGGGGGAAAGCTGAGTCTAAGAGATGTAACTAAGCATTAGTAGGCAATCTGATGCAAATGAGTGTTATGATACTGAATTCCACTGTCACATAGCAAATGAGCACATTCTGAGTAGTGTAAGAGATACATAAGTGGGAGGAATAGAGTAGGAGATAGGTGACATCACAGGGGGGAATAGCAGAAAGAAATGCAGTTCATTGGAGGTCAGAGTTACATGACAGATGTCAGATACATATCATGGAAAGAGGAGTGCCACAACATAAGCATGGGAAAGTCAAGAAATGGAAGGTGTACACTGTTGCCTACACCAAAGTTTCTTGCTGGGTGTGGATGCGCACGTGTGCATGCCATGAAGCGCGAGTAAGACAGTGTGCGCACGTGTAAGGCATACTGAGCATGTGGGAGCATGTTGGTAGATGTTTAACACTGTTTGCGCGGGTGTGCGCGCGTTTTAACCCAAATAAGCAGAACCGTGTAAGCATGTGTGCGCACGTGTAAGCCACTCTGAGCATGTTTCTGCTAGTAGGCATGCTGCTCCCCCCTGAGGAAACAGAAAGGAAAAAGGAAGCAACAGAATTAGTAGGAAGCTAGCAGGGAATACTGCTGGAGCTAGCAGGTGAAAACAATTAGAAGCAGGCAATTACACAGGCAGAATAGTAGCTCAGCCAAGCACTTAAAACTCTGCAAACAGCAGTGCAAGATGTTTCTCTCAAGAGACACTGCAAGACAGGAGTAAGCTATTAGAAGTGAAAACTGAAAAAGCTGAACTCAGAGCAGAAATGTTAAAGGCTGCCATAGCTGTCATAATGAGACATAGGCGACTTGCTGAGGGTGGTGACAATGCAGATGGTGCCAGACAACCCACAGTGAAGAGACGGAGAAGAGTGTACAGGCCCAGGGTTACCTACCACGGGTTATATGAGCTGGAGATAGTAGAGCGCTATAGAGTGGACAGAGACCTCCTGCAGCAAATAGTGGAGCTGTGCAGGCCACACCTCACACACAGAACCAACAGAGGGGAACCCATCCCAGTGGAAACCAAGGTATGTGTTGGCCTAAGAATACTAGCAACAGGTACCTTCCAGAGACCAACTGGTGATATGATGGGGATATCACAGGCATCAGCCTCCAGGGTACTGCACCAGTTCCTGGATGCCATGTCAGCACATGTTGGTGATCAGGTATATTTCCCCAATGCCCATGAGGTATTGGCTAGCAATATGCATCTCTTCCAGCAAAATAGCGGAATACCCTGAGGTAGTGGGTGCAATAGACTGCATGCACATACGCATCAAAGCACCAGCCGGTGAGCGGGGTAGGGCCTACATTAACCACAAGGGCTTCCCCTCCATCAACTGCCAGGTCATGTGTGATGCCCAGGGTTTAATAATGAATGTGTGTGCTGGTTGCCCTGGGAGCTACCATGATTCCCACATCTGGCATTTGACGCAGCTGTACCAGACATTTGCCAATGGGGACATCCCACATGGACACCTAGTGGGGGATGCAGGTTATGCACTGGAGCCGTGGCTGATGACACCCATCAGAAATGCACACACACCTGAACAGGAACGCCATAATGAGGCACACGCACAAACACGTAATATAATAGAGCATGTGTTTGGGCTGCTCAAGTCACGGTTCCGGTGTCTGGACACATCTGGTGGAGCCTTGCAGTACACACCAACTACATGTACCCAAATTGTCATGGTATGTGCTATGCTACATAATATGATCTTGTGAAAGCAGCTGCAGCAGGACCAGCATAGGGCTGGGCCAAACAGCCCCCCACCATTGCCAAGGCCATCACGGTCAGAGCGTGACTCGGAGGAGGAACAACCTGAGCCTGCCCCAGTAGGCAGAAGGAGGCGTGCCCAGTATGCCCTGGCCTTGGCAAAGAGGCAACGCATAGCACATACACTGGCTCAGTAGGAACCCTGGGAATGATACCCCCTCTGACTCACTCAAATAATAACAGGGATGCCTAAAATGACATGACCTGCTCACAAACATGTACAGGGAGTGTAATATGTGCATCCGACAGAGGAAGCCCTGCAGCACCACCTGAGGAATGAATGCCATGTGTTAAGTAATGTAACACCATGTACTATATGCACACCTGAGCACCCTGACTAACATCCTACCCTCACCAAGCATCATGCCACAATATGACAATGAGATGATCAATTGCAATAATTGGCTGAAGTATTGCAGTTAGTCAAAGGGGATCCAATGTGTGCCAGCCTGGGATGACATGCTGAGCATGACATGATGCTCCACCTGCTAGGACTGGCGTGCACCTATCAGTGCAGGCCGTATGGATACTGGCAAAGGCTGTTGTTACCCACAGCGTGCCCTGAATAGGTAAGGCTCAAAACACAAACCTACCTTCATAGGTATCAGTAGGGATAAGAACCTAGATGTAATGCTACCCAATGCCAGAAGTCTAAACAGCAAGATGCATGCAGTCTAAACTCACCCAGTATGGAGAATGTTGATATATGTGCTGTAACAGAAAACTGGGTCAAGGCTCACAACAGCACCCTAACACTACCAGGTTACACCTCATACTGTGCTGTACAGCCTCAAAACATGGAACAAGCTACAAAAGGAGGGTGACTAGCAATAATTGTCAAGGATAACCACACCCCCATGTTGGTACCACAACAAGAAGCAGCATGGACTAGCCATGGTCAAGTAACAGTGGCTAAAACTGCCACCCAGTTTATAGCCTGCTACAGACTACCATCCCAACATCAGGAACTGCACCTGGCCTATGTTGGAATACATGAATATATCAAGTCCTCCAAACCACATTATATTGGGTGACTGAAAATACCCAGATATAGACTGGGAGCATTATACTAGCTCCAACACTGTAGGACAAAAGTTCATAGAATCCATAAACCAAAATGCCCAGGAACAACGTACCACTCCCAAAAGAGGGGTAAGCATACTGGATGTGATAATCAGTGACATGGGTACTGCATGGTAAGATGAGAAGTGTATTGCTCACTGGTAAGACCAGACCATAGAGTAATCACACTGGATATACACATCCTGACCACAGTCCCTGGCCAGAAAACCACAGTGAAAAACATGTGTAAAGCAAAAGTTGCACTCCTCCAAACTGATGTGGAATCCATTAAAGGCCCTGTGCAGGTGCAAAATATGGGCCACACCTCAGAACCTGTTATACAGGCATTCCATGAACACTGCCAGGAATGCTTGGATTATGCAATCCTAAATTAAAACAAGACACAATGCCATACACGCAGGCATCTGCATGGTGGACACTAGCCATAACCAAACCATGCAAGAGAATGAGGAAGCTACTACATGATAGAGCAAACATAAAAAAAGAAGTAATCACTGATCAGTAGTATGGCAATAAAATATGTCCACACATACAATCCACTAAGGCCAGCTACAACAAGTTGAATCTGTGAATCTTGAGGCAATGTTACACCTGCCCCAAGTACACAGACAACCCTCAACTCCCCCCAAGAAATACAAATATATGTGAGAGATGCAACGATCTATCCAAACTGGAGGCTGAGCTCCCTCAACTCAGTACTCCCAAAACTAGTCAGGAGGAGAAGGTAACCACACACACCACAAACCCAGTCCCACATAGACCTATCACAACTGCAAACCAAAGACATAAACACAGAAAAACATTCCTGGAGGCCCAAATTACAAACACACCACACCAACAGAGGCCTCCAAAGCAGACACCCAATCAAACAACCTCCAAACATACCACATGCAACACATAGTACACAAAGCTGGTGTGCCAAACAGTCACAGGCCAGAAGGAGAAACAACATGCCTGATACAGTTGTAATAGGTGACTCCATAGTGAGACATGCTGCTGTCCCGCACACCAGACTGAACAAGGGAAAGGGTACAGTAAGCTGCCTGTAGGCTGCTACAATACGCCACATAACACAAGTATGCAGGTCACCCCAAAGCAAGTAGAAATATGATGCAGTCATAGTCCATGCTGATGTGAATGACCTGAGATGTACCTCCCCAGACTACATGAAAAGAGACATAGATGAGCTCTCCGATTATGTAGTCCAGGCTGGTATGACACTGACCATTTGCAGCATCCTACCCTCACCAAGAATGATGCCACAGTACAAACACAGAATGATCAGTTATAACAAGTGGCACAATTACTGGTGTCATTCCAAGGGGATCCAATGTCTGTCTGCTTGGGATGTCATGCTTGACAAGCCACACAGCTGTTCCAGGGATGGCTTGCACCTGTTACCCCTGGGCGTCTGGATATTGGATAAGGCTTTTGCCACCTCCATAGAGCCTTTCTTAGGCAAGGCTGAAAAGACTAACCCACCACCCTACAAAACATAAGTGGAAAGAAACATAAGGGTAATGCTGACCAATGCCAGATGTGTAAACCTCAATATGCATGCTCCCGAGGCCCTCCCCAGTATGGAGAACATCGATGTCTGTGCAGTGACAGAAACCTGCTGCAAGCCTCCTGACAGCACACCAGCACTACCAGGTTATACCACATATCATGCGTTATGGCCCCAAAACCTGGAACAAAACATAAAAGGAGGGTGAGTATCCATATTCAGCACAGACACCCATGCATCCAGGTAACTGACAATGCACAAGGCATTGGATTCCACCCATGTGCAACTAACCGCAGGCAAGACTGCTGTACAGTCTGTAGCATGCTACAGACCACACTCTCACACACAGGAACCCCACCCAGCCGGCCTGAAGATGCTGGACAGTATGAATGTCCCACCAAATACCAAACAAGGTACCCACAAATTACCACATAGGTGGTAAACCATTATGTATGGAAGGAGTAATCAGGGACCTAGGGACACAAGTGGGCAGTAACCTGTTATGTGACACTCACATTGCCAATGTGGCTAGGAAGACTGTCTAGATTGGACACCGTATCATGAAAGGATTCACATCGATGTCAACAGAGGTCATTGTGCCCCTATACTGTTCTCTTATCAGACCCATAATCTAGTACAATGCCTCATTTGGGATGTACCTTACCTGACACCTGCAGCAGTTAGAAATACCTCAAAGGTACCTCACCAAGAGGATAAAGGGTCTCAAATATATGTCATATGCTGCCTGGCTGTAGACACCCCAGCTGAATGCAGTCACATACTGCCTACACAGAGGCATTGTATATCTGTTGTACAAGGCCATGTCCAACACAGGAGTAATGGACATGCTCCACCCCAGAAAACTCAAAGCCATCGGAGCTGTGAGAGTGAGAGATGTCAACCTCAACACATAATGAAATAGGATGTGATGGAGGGACAGGTACATAACCCAGAGGCTCCCCACACCCTGGAAAAGAATCCCACTCCATGTTAGGCAGAGCCCCTCACTGACACTCTTCAACAGGAATCTTGCCAAGTGGATGGATGATCGCAGATTTACACTGGGGGTCTTCACTGTGTCATGTCCAGACAGAGGCACAGCAAAGCAAATCATAAATGGCCATAATATTCACATAGCAAGGGGTGGCGAAAGCCACGCACACTCTGGCTAGGCTTACAAATGCCCTAGGATGGATAGCCTAGTATGAACCTATGAACCTATGAAGATACAAATTGTACAGGACACTAAGGATAATCCCAAGGCTTCCTCAACTGATGGTAGGAACCGTGTTGGGAATTCACAGATATGCTGTGAATCACACAAATATTATAAACAACACACCAAACACACACACATATTGCCAACATACATCCTGACAGGTGCAGTGCAAACCCCCCCCCCAAAATGCAAAATATCTATCCCAGCAGACTGCTGGCCTCCTGACATTGCAGATGCTGAGGTAACAGCCAGCATCTACAAAGCAAAACACACAGCAGCAATGGTATGAGATGGTGTCCTGGGCTGAGTCCAACATGGACTCCAAGAAGAATGGAATGTCAAATCACACCACTGCTCAATGTCAGCCTTACCACAGGATATGTACCCAAAGAGCAGTGTACAACAACAGTGGTCGTTCTCCACAAAGGTGTTGCCTGAATGGATACTGAAAACTACTACCCCAGAATCCTGAGAAGCTTGGTCTGCACAGCTATGGAAAAGATCAAAATGTACCGCAGACATAAAGATATTGGGGACCTACTGACACCGGACCCTACCCAGTGTGGCTTTCTTAAGTGCAGATCCTGCCCCTAAACATGTTTGACTCATTTGAAACAGTCATTAAGGTCATTGATGAGGGCAATGTGGTCCACACAGCGCAGCTGCACCTTGCAAAGGCTTCCATACAATACCCTATGTGTTCATCATAGATATGCTCAGCAGCTTAAATATAAACCCCTATGTCAGTAGAGGGGTTGCAAACCAGACCAAGGACAGAACTGACATGCTCAGACATGCTGCAGCCATGTCAGACTACAAACCAGATATAACTGGCATCCCACAAGGCTTGGTCCTGAGACCTCCCTCATTTGGTATATATGTCCCATAGGTAGAGGCCAACATGGAAGGACTGAGTATGAACATGTTTGCAGAGGACTACAAACTGCCCACCATATCTGACCCTCCAGCTGACACAAGCATCCCACAAAAGGGCCACATAGAAAGAGACAACTGGTGCCATAGCCATGTCAGCAAGCTAATTGCAGAAAAGTGTATAGTCAACCCCCGTGGATATACAGTAAGTGCCCACCAATTACCACATAGGTGTTAACCCATTACATACTTAACATGTAATGAGAGACCTGGGGACACAAGGTGATAGATATCCTGCATTGGACAAACATGTGGCTGTACTGTTTACAGAAACATACCATATACCCACCTAATCATGAAGGTTGTCAGATCTAGATAAGGGAAGGTCATTGTGGCTCTGCAGTCATCCTTCATCAGCATTACAATTGACTACAACAGCCCCTGTGGGATGTACCTCAGCAGACACCTCCATCAACTGTAAAGTCCCCAACAGTACCTCACCAGGAGTATCAAAGAGCTTGAACAGATGCCATGTGTTGCCTGATTAAACAAACTGCAGCTACACACACTGCCATACTGCCCACCCAGAGGCAAGCTGTGCCTGATGTATAAAGCCATGTCCAAGCTGGAATCAATAAACATGCTGCACCTTGTACAATCTGAATGGCAGTGAACTATGCACATGAGAGACCTGAACCCCAGCACTGACATACATAGGACAAGCTGTACTGCATGATCCATAACACAGAAGCCACCCCCACTCATGAGTAAACTCCCAGTACAGGTTATCCATAGAGTGACTCATCGATTCTCCTCAAGAGGAATCTTGACGAGTGAATGGGAGATGGCAGGTTTACCCTGGGTATCACTGTTATGTCACAGGTAGACGGAGGCACAGTATACTAACCATGACATATGTCATGGCAAACTCCACTTACAATGTGTGTCGAAGGACAAACACACTCTCCAACTAGCATTAGAAATGGCCTAAGGCACAACGCTAGTGTTTGCAAATGTACACCTATGTTGTGGAATACACTACCAATGTTGGACAAGCCTGGTTTAAGTAGTTCATATCTGAACATAATGCAACATGGTCAGATGTGCACAACTGGCCCCTAACCAGGCTGTTGTGCTCACTATGGAACTGTAAAGCAGTGATAGGACTAAAGCCCAGGATACTGTCCACCACAGTGAAAGCACTGAACCAGTACACTATACGGTACTACAGTGTTAGGTCAGTATGAAAGGATGTTGACAACTGTATGCAAAGTATCCCATGCAAACCCTGCAGGCACAGTATAATCCCTGTTGTGTTCACACACAAAGCAGTTGGACAGTAACTACACAACATGACACACAACACACAACCATAAATGGGAAATATTTGTTGAAGTTCACACTCATCCACAAATGTGGTGGGCTGCAGAGTTCAGCATATGGAAAGCTCACACTGGGCATGCTCGCACACTTTGATAAATGAGACATATGTCAGACAACATGCCATGGGAAGGCTGAACTGGGCATGCTCACACACTTAGGCCAAATCTCAGTTTAGCAGTTGGCCACACATATCTGGTATTTGTACATGTTATTCCATGAACCAACCACATTACAGCAATCTGCCCAGTGCACACAGTTAAATGACTACAGAGACATACGTGATATAGTGGATCCCTCCCATATGCAAACATCTTCCACAGATACACAAGTTGTTCATACAAACAGGGAATGCTATGGCAATAAAGACCTGCAAACAGTCTATCAGCAACAAATAATGTGCATCTGACAATTAAACATATGGGTGTAGAGGTCAACACTAGGCTGTTTGCCCTAGGGAATGACAGCTTAGCCAGAGTGTGCTTGGCGTCTGCCTCCCCAGTACAGTAAGCTACTGTGCCACTGTAAAGTAGGTCACATAAGGCACCATGTGAGGCTAGTGTGCTGTGCCTCTGTCAAGCAGGGACACAGTGAAGATCCCAGGGTTTGAATTTGCTAAGCCACAGCCATGTTGTTGGTGTGTGCTGGAAGAGGGTTGCTGAGGACCTCTAACAGTAAGTGGGCATCACTAACAGACTGAGGGGAGCCTTATCTGCATTGTCTGGACAATTTCGCTGTCAACACTGTGTCATGATGATTATGAGGGATTGAAGTGTCGTGCCGGTACTGTTCAGAGATGTCCTCCCTCTGTGGGTTACTGCTCTGCAATGTATTAGCTCACTCTGTCTGTTGGAGAGCTCATATATGGCTGGTGTACATCTGACAGGTGTCCTGTTGTGGAGCAGTCATGGGTATATTTGGGATAGCATGATCAATGCAAACCTTCCACATGCTCATAGAATGCAATTGTCAAGGATTATGCAGAGTGGCCTGTATACTCCCCCAGCATGGGTCCTTTGAAGTCTTCAACCCCAGTCTTCACAAGTGTAAAGTCTGCTTTTGATAAATACAGTTTTTGTGCAGTGACAACCTTGCCTGGGGGTGGGGATGTGATATGGATGGCCAGGGAAAGGTGGGTATAATCAGATATCAACAATGGTGGTCTACCTCTGGTGTGGAACAGTGAGTACCCATGTTGTAGATGGTCAGGTGCAATATGTATTCCCCCTTGTGGCTGTGGTGAGTGGTTCTGCCATAGCACATGGACTCACAAATTGTAGTGGCTGTAGGGTAATGTTGTAGAGGCCTGAGTAGTTCCCACACAAAATATGCCTTTACCTGACATTAACAACTGGAATGGTGTATGTGAACACCTGCATATCTTGGCACTGTTCCCAGGGAAGCAAAGTGTGTGTCCTGGATGTGGGAGGGGTGGTCAGGACTGGTTGTGTTGTGTGTTACAGGTCCTGTGGTCACGAAACATGGTATAAAACATAACCTGCCAGTGCGATGTGCATATCTGACCCTGACGTAGGTGGCTGCAAATGCATATATATGCTATCCCCCACCTGACAGGTAGTACTAGATGTACATACCTCTGTAGAAATAATGATGTCAGCACCCTATAAATACTGCATGTGCAAAGCAATTGCCCAGGAATTCAGATAGCGCGCTCTGCTATTGCGTCTCCCTCAGGTGTCATAATATAGTTAGGTAGGGGTTTGAATCCTGCAAATGCTCAGTGTGGGTGTGTGTGAACGTCTGTGTGAGGGAAATGTCTCTTTTGGCAACTGTGAAAACACACTACAGGATGCACATTCCCCTTTCTAAACACTGATGATGTCAGCACCCTATAAATACAGCAGGAGAAGTAAAACCTCCCAGTAATGCAAATAGCGCGCTCCACTAATGTGTCCGTCTCGAGTGTCATAACATAGTTAAGTAGGGGTTTGAATCCTGCAAATGCTAAGTGTGTGTGTGGAGGGGGATAAGTGTGTGTGCAAGTCTGTATAAAAGAAATGTCCCTTTTGGCAACTAGGAGAACACACTACAGGATGCACATTCCCCTTTCTAAACACTGATGATGTCAGCACCCTATAAATAAAGCAGGAGAAGAAAACCCTCCCTGTAATGCAAATAGCACGCTCCGCTAATGTGTCCATCTCGAGTGTCATAACATAGTTAGGTAGGGTTTTGAATCCTGCAAATGCTCAGTGTGTGTGGAGGGAGTTAGTGTGTGTGCAAGTCTGTATGAAAGAAATATCCCTTTTGGCAACTAGGAGAACACACTACAGGATGCACATTCCCCTTTCTAAACACTGATGATGTCAGCACCCTATAAGTACAGCAGGAGAAGGGAAACCTCCAAGTAATGCAAATAGCGTGCTCCGCTAATGCGTCCATCTTGAGTGTCATGACATAGTAAGGTAGGGGTTTGAATCCTGCAAATAACAATTGTGCGTGGAAGAGGGTGAAAGTAGTGCGTGTGCAATTACATGGGGGAGAGAACAGACCCTTTTGCTAACCAGTACAACACACCAGCTGCTGCATACTCCAATCTCTACACAGAGATGATGTCAGCACCCTACAAGTACAGCGGAAGAGGGCAAATCTCCCAGTAATGCAAATAGCACGCTCTGCTACTGCGTCTCTCACTACTGTCATAGCACAGTTAGTTATGGCTTTGAATTCCACACATGCCACATGTGTTTTTGTCACACAGAATGCCCATGTGTGTGGGTTGTTGTTCTCAATAATGCATGACATCGATTAAACCAGTAATGGCAATGGACACAGATGATGTATGTGTGTGCCAAATACACATATGTACCTGTGACCTTCAGTAGTTCCCATGTCTGACGCCTGCCACATGTGAATACATGGTATTTGCACTGGATAAAATTATGACTGTGGTCTTCTGTGTGGGTGCTGCATGTGGTATGTGTATATACAGTGTGATATGTAGATGGTATCAACCTAGCAGAGAGGGATACACATCTGGTCTGGTGCATATAGTCTACATGTTGTTGATGAACAGGTGCTGCATATTTTCACCTGTTGTGGGAGTGGTAACAAGTTGTTCTATAGCAATGCAGTGACTACATGCTAGGAACCTTTCAGCTAGGGTATTGTAGCTACAGTAATTCATCAGCATTCAGTAATACGTCAGCATTCCTGGTGAGGGTATGATGCCAACCAAGGTCAGGGTCATACCAGCCTGTAATCACTTTATTGTAGATAAAACAGACCGGTTTCGGCCAGAAAATATCACAGCCTTCTTCAGTGCAAACAAAATACAACTGTTTTAATCTTTAAATACCCCTATCTAGAGGCTTATTGGTTCATCCTAGAATTGTTCATTTAAACCAGGTGGAAATAATCCACCCAGTTTTACAATCCACTTTTTTTCTTTGTTATTTAGAATTGAGTGCCACCTTGTTTTAATGGATTTTTTGCCCTTAATAATATCAATGACCATGAAAGAAAATCTGGCAGTAGGATGTATCAAATGATGTTTATATAATGCATTAGTTGCCTTTTTGTTTTTGATATTACTGATATGTTCCGAAATTCTGATTCTCAATGGACGAGAAGTCTGACCAATGTAAAAGGAACCACAAATACATGTAGCTTGATATATTAACCAATCGGTACTACAATTGGCAAAAAAGTTTAAATCATAAACCACAGAGCTATTGCGACTTGAAAATTGTTTGGATTTCATAACCTTATCACAGTGGGTACAATGTCCACATGGATAACAGCCAACCAGAGGATCACCTGATATAGTGGTTTGAATATATTGGGATGGTTGATACATAGACCCATGTTTGTAATGGTTGAAACAGGAACTGAGATTTTTGCCTTTCCGGTATGAAAACTGACATCTTTCTGGTATGATGTAAGCTAGTTCATCATCACATTGAAGAATGTTCCAATGCTTGTTTATACTTTGAATTAAATTCCCAGTGTTCCTAGCGTATGTTGTAACAAACCTGATGGGTTGAGCTATTGAAATATTATGGTCTTTGTACCTTAAAAATTCTTTCTGTTAGTTGAATTAACCAGGTTACTAGCTTGTAACACATAACCCATACCATAACCCCTAGATTTAAACCTATTTGTGAGATCCTTCCTTTGATTTTGAAAAGAAGAATCATCAGAGCAAATGTGCTTCAATCTAATAAATTGTGATTTGGGAATATTTCGGGTTATGTGTGTGGTGGATGGAAACTACTGGACGCATGAAGGATAGTATTGTATTGGGGGTACTTCCTGAATACTTCAGTACTAAGTGTATGATCTGGTAACCTATTGATGATCACATCCAAAAACGTGATGCTATTCAGATCATATTGGACAGTGAATTGTAATCCCCATGGGTTGTTATTCAAATAAGATATAAATTCATGTAACATATCTGTCCCTCCCCTCCATACCATCCAACAATCTTCTAAAAAACGTCTCCAGATATCAATATGTTCTAAATAGATGTTATTCCTATGATCATAAATGAGATGTTTCTCAACAAAGCCCATAAACAAAATCAGCATAAATCGGAGCAAAAGAAGCACCCATCGCTGTGCCCTTTGTTTGTAAATAACAAGTATCCTGATAAAAAAATGCATTACTGTTGAGAACATGTCTAGCTAACTGTACCAAGAAAGAATTAAAGTCAGAATGATATAGATTGGCTACTTCAAGCCAGTATGTTAAAGCCTCCAGACCAGATTCGTGTGGAATATTCGTGTACAGAGCGCACACATCAAGTGTGCACAACAACCAATCAGATTCCAATTGGCTATCTGAAACAATCTGCAAGAAGTTTATAGTGTCCTGTAAACGAGAACGTATTAGATGGAGCAAGGGCTTGAGATGTTTGGTTAAAAAAAGAGACAAGGGTTCCGTAATATAACCCTTACCTGAAACAATAGGTCTGCCTGGTGGGTGTATGGGATTTTTATGGATTTTAGGCAAAAAATAAATATACTGATTTGCTGGATCCTGTATCATTAATTGATGCATAATATCATTAGTAATAATGGCTTCATCTCTAGCCTGGAGTAAGAACTCATCAATCAATTTCTTAAATCGATGGATAGGATTAATATGCATCTCAAAATAATATCCCCCATCAGACAGCTGTCTTTTAGCCTCTTGATCATAATCACACCAGTTTAAAACAACCACAGCTCCACCTTTATCTGCAGAAATAATAACAATATTCTTATTATTTTGTAGTTCCAGAATAGCTTGTTTTTCCACAGATGTTACATTATTCCGTTTAGAATTTATCTCTGACCTAGAGAAATGCAGATCTTTGAGAACGCTATTCTGGAACTGAAAAACCAAAGGATGCATTGGAGGAGAAAATGATAATTTGTGATATACAAACTTATCATCAGTGAAATTATTGTCATTGATACCAAAAAACAGTTTCAGATTTAACGTTCTACAAAAAGACATCACATCTTGAACAAACATGTCCTCAGACACCATGAAACCCGGGATAAAAGTTAAACCTTTATTAAGGGCAGTTAAATGGGCTGGAGATAAAACAAAATCTGATAAATTCAAAACATTCCTGTTGTTATCCACTGCTAGTTCTGTATGACCATTTCCAACAAGTTCTGAATGTTGTTTATACCTCCTGTGTTTACGTCCCCCCCGCTTATACCTGGGCCTAAAGGGGCAGACAATGTTGTCCTTTTTGGGGACGGTGAACTTGATACTGACTGCAACTCATTATCTGTACAAGAGGCAATATCCTCAGTCAAGGATCCAGTGTCATGACCAGATTTCCTCAAAATGGTGCGAGGTCTCTTCCTTTTGGAAGATTTTGGCAATGAGGGGTAAATCTCACATGCTTATTGTTGTTAGAAAAGGGATTACCCTGCAGGTAGTCAGCTTGGTCTCTCTGAAATTTCTTGATTTTTCTACTTCTAAGTTGTTGTTCCAAATTTTGAAGGTCCGTGGCTACTTTGTTAAGATGTTTGTTATAAGAGGGTTCACCCTCAAAAGGTTTGACATCATCCACCAGTTTGGTTACAATATTAATCTCTTTGTCAATAACACGGTCATAATATTTGGATAAACTTTCCACAAAAGACATACTGGCTTGTTGCTGTATTAAAGACCATTGTTCACTGAGCTCTGAGTCTACTTCCCCCACATGAGGTTGTATACGTACTCTCAAACCTCGGGGGGTAATCCCTTTTGCAATGTACACTTTGAACAATTTGGAATGCCAAATGTTAGATCTAAGGGATCGAAGTTGTTTAAAAAGACCTTCAAAAGCAGATGCACAAGTGGATTCGGAACTAAGGACATCATTTGTACTATTGTATTGGGAAGAAACACCCAAGCCAAATGCTCTAAGGTCTTCCCTGTCAGCTGATAATCCTGTTACCAAGCTTGAAAGATTCATATTGAATTCTGTACTTGTTCAAATATGTAAAGAAAGTATTTCAAAGGAAATATTACTGACAATAATAGCAACAACAACTACGTCAGTAAAAAAGTGTATAAATTTGTTTTTATTTTTATTTTTATTGGTCGGAACAATAACAGAGAAGAATTTTTAAGGTACAAAGACCATAATATTTCAATAGCTCAACCCATCAGGTTTGTTACAACATACGCTAGGAACACTGGGAATTTAATTCAAAGTATAAACAAGCATTGGAACATTCTTCAATGTGATGATGAACTAGCTTACATCATACCAGAAAGATGTCAGTTTTCATACCGGAAAGACAAAAATCTCAGTTCCTGTTT
This sequence comes from Protopterus annectens, assembly GCF_019279795.1. NCBI lineage: Eukaryota > Metazoa > Chordata > Ceratodontiformes > Protopteridae > Protopterus > Protopterus annectens. Next base: position 273,972,055 of record NC_056740.1, read on the forward strand.
CAACCATTACAAACATGGGTCTATGTATCAACCATCCCAATATATTCAAACCACTATATTAGGTGATCCTCTGGTTGGCTGTTATCCATGTGGACATTGTACCCACTGTGATAAGGTTATGAAATCCAAACAATTTTCAAGTCGCAATAGCTCTGTGGTTTATGATTTAAACTTTTTTGCCAATTGTAGTACCGATTAGTTAATATATCAAGCTACATGTGTTTGTGGTTCCTTTTACATTGGTCAGACTTCTCGTCCATTGAGAATCAAAATTTCAGAACATATCAGTAATATCAAAAACAAAAAGGCAACTAATGCATTATATAAACATCATTTGATACATCCTACTGCTAGATTTTCTTTCATGGTCATTGATATTATTAAGGGCAAAAAATCCATTAAAACAAGGTGGCACTCAATTCTAAATAACAAAGAAAAAAAGTGGATTGTAAAACTGGGTGGGTGGATTATTTCCACCTGGTTTAAATGAACAATTCTAGGATGAACCAATAAGCCTCTAGATAGGGGTATTTAAAGATTAAAACAGTTGTATTTTGTTTGCACTGAAGAAGGCTGTGATATTTTCCGGCCGAAACCGGTCTGTTTTATCTACAATAAAGTGATTTCTTGAACACAGTATGCTGGCTCATCTTTTGTTGGTGCTTCAATTTGGTCTTTGAGCCATGCATTTGCCTGTCATGCAGGAAGGCATTTTTTGACTCATACCAGCCTGTGCCAGATGCTCAGAGAGCCCTTCCATGTTCCCTATCATGTAGTCCAGGGAGGTACATCACAGGTCAGCCATAGTGGCATGGACAATGACTGAGTCATATGTGTCCATGCCTCTGACTGACCTGTATGCTTGTGTTATGTGGTGGACCATAGTGCCCCACGGGCATATCACTGTGACCTTCACCTTGTCCAGCCTGGTGAGCGTGACCTCACTGTACCGGACAATAAAGGTACCTAACACAACTGTAGCAGGTGTGTTGTCTAGCCGTACAGACTGTGACTGTTTGGCACATAGGGTTTGTGTGCTATGTGTTATGCGTGATGTGTTCTGGCATAACGTATGCCTGTATGTCAACTGCAGAGGTGTCTGCCGCTCAGGCAGGATGCCATTGTTAGGCTCCACTAATGGCCCAGTGTGTTCACGTGCTTGTATTGCTGTCAGTGTAGGTCTACATCAGACTGGTATTGTAGTCACTGTAGTATTTCATGCCACCTGACAGGTTATGCCAGTACTGGGTTCAGAGTGCTTAGTCCACAGTTTGGCTATGTGGTTCCATCTCATACATGTGTTGTACGTCCATGTGTAGGGGAGAGGGTTGACTGTGTACATGTGACAGCTGTGGCATTGCCACATGACGCACATATTCCACAGCTGTACCATAGAGGTGACTGACAACTGACCTTTGCACATGCTACCATAGTATTGTGATTGCCATGGTGATTAACAGCACATTGGGCCAATGGGGAACAAGGTACATAGGTTCATAGGTTCATACTAGGCTATCTGCCCTAGGGCATTTATAAACCTAGCCAGAATGTGTTTGGCTGTCGCTATCCATTGTAAATTTATCTTGCTATGCCCTTTTTCGAGGTTAGTATACTGTGCCTCTGTCTAACAGTGACACAGAAGTGATACCCGGGGTAAACCTATGATGTCCCATCGACTCATCAAGATTCCTCTTGAAGAGAGTCAATGAGGGACTCTGCCTAACCTGGACTGGGATTTTATTCCAGAGTGAAGGGAGCCTCTGGGTTATGAATCTGTCCCTCCAGCATGTCCTATTTATTTCAGTGCTGAGGTTCAAGTCTCTCGAGCGTGTAGCTCGATGGGATTTGGATATTCTGAGGTGCAGCATGCCCATTAATTCCGGGTTTTAGATGGCTTTATACATCAGGCACAGATCGCCTGTGAACAGGCGGTATGCCACTGAGTAGAGCTGGTGTTTCTTTAACCGGTCAGCATATGGCATCTGTTTGAGCACTTTGATCCTCTTGGTGAGGTACTTTTGGGGTCTTTCCAGTTGCTGCAGGTGTCTGGTAAGGTACATCCCAACAGGGGCATTGTACTCAATTATGGGCCTGATGAGGGATGAGTAAAGAGGCACAATGTCCTCCCCTGATCTAGATGTGAATCCCTTCATGATGAGGTGGGCTATATAAAATGTTTTTCTAACCACTTTGGCCACGTGGTTGTCAAATGAGAGATTGCTATCAACTTGGGTCCACAGGTCCCTAATTACTTCTTCTGTACTTAATGGATTACCACCTATGTGGTACTTTGTGGGCACTTTGTTTTTGCCAAAGGGGATGACTATACACTTTTTGGCATTCAGCTTGAGGCCATGGCTCTGGCACAAGTTGTCTGTTTCTATGAGGCCCTTTTGGAGGATGCTTGTGTTGGCTGGAGAGTCGATTATGGCAGCCAGTTTGCAGTCATCTGCGAATTTGGTCAGCCACAGTCCTTCCGTGTTGGCCTGTACCTCCGATAAATATATACCGAACAAGAGAGGTCCCAGGACTGAGCCTTGTGGGACACCACTTGTAACTGGTTTGGAGTCTGGCATGGCTCCAGCAATTCTAACCATGTGGGTTCTGTCCTTGAGCCAGTGTGCAATACATCTAGTGACATAGGGGTTTATATTTAAGCTGGTGAGCTTCTCTAGAATGCCCGAGTGGGGTATTGTATCGAAGGTCCAGGTAGGCTGTGTGGACCACCTTCCCCTCGTCAATGGGCTTGGTGACTGTTTCAAAAAAATCAACCAGGTTTGAGAGGCAGGATCTGCACTTAACAAAGCCAAACTGGGTATGATCCAGTGTCTGTAGGTCCCCAATATCTTTATTTATGAGGTCCATGATGATCCTTTCCATAGCTTTGCAGACCAAGCTAGTCAGGCTTATGGGGCAATAGTGTCCAGGATCCGTTGAGGCACCACCTTTCTGTAGAGGGACCACTGTTGCTGTACGCCACTCGTTGGCCACATATCCTGTAGTAAGGCTGGGATTGAACAGTACTTTTATGTTTGGGTGTAGCTCTTCTTGGAGTCCATGTAGGACACAGCCTGGGACACTGTCTGGTCCCATTGATGCAGTGTTTACTGCTTTGGAGAGGGCAGCTCTTACCTGAACATCTGAGATGTCAGGGGGGCAGCACTCTGCTGGGATAAATATTTGCCCTTTCGGTGTGGAGGGGGGGGGTTGCACTGAACCGGTCAGCTAGGATGTTGGCAATGTCTGTGGGTTTGGTGTTTCTATTGACATTTTGGACTACCTCTGAGCATATCTGGGAATTACCACCCAGGTTCCTAACATAACTAAAGAAAGACTTGTGATGATGCTTAGTGTCCTGTGCAATTTTCTCTCAAAGCTGGCCTTAGACAATCTTATGAGTGCCCGTAGTGTTTTGCTAATACTGATCAGTGATGCCTTCCCTTTTTGAGATTCTGCTGTATCATTTAGAAGCTTCCTCCTTCTATTGTATAGTTTGTTTATGGCTGGGGTCCACCAGACAGGGCGTCTGCCTTTGGAGGATTGGGTCTTGGTTTTATTCGGGATCGCATGATCCATGCAATCCTGAAGGTGTCCATAGAATGCGTTTATAGAGGAATCTGCGGTCTGCTCCATATTTTCCACAGGCCCAGGGGCTTTGAAGGTTTCCACCTCAGTTTTGAGGAGTGTGAATTTGCTTTAGAGAAACTGTTCTCTGTGGTTTTCTGGGCAAGGGGTGGGGTCGGGATGTGAATATCCAGTGAGATTAGTTTATGGTCTGATCTTACCAGTGAGGGATACACTTCTGGTCTGGAGCATAGAGTCCCCATGTTGGTGATGATCAGGTCCAGTATGTTTTCCCTTCTTGTGGGAGTGGTAACAAGATGTTCCATAGCATTTGAGTTCATATATTCTAGGAATCTTTGGGCTAGGGTGTTGGAGCTAGAGTCATGCTCCCAATCTATGTTTGGGTAGTTGAAGTCACCCAATATAATGGTGTTTGGAGAGACCTTCATATTTTCCACTGTTCTCAGGAAGGCCGAGTGCGGTTCTTTGGTTTGGGAGAGTGGTCTGTAGCAGGCTATAACCTGGAAGGCAGTTTTACCCATTGTTAATTGCACATGGATATTCTCTGATGCTTGGTGCTTTGCCACCAACCTGGAGGTGTGGGTATCTTTGATGAATATCAATACTCCCCCTCCTTTTGTGGTTTGGTCCAAGCTTTGGGGCTGAAAAGCATGGTATGAGGTATAACCTGGTAGTGCTGGGGTGCTCTCAGTAGCCCTGAACCAGGTATCTGTTACTGCACAGATATCGATGTTCTCCATGCTAAGGAGAGTTTTGAGTGCATGCATCTTGAGGTTTAGACTTCTGGCGTTGAGTAGCATTACTCTTAGTTTCTTATCCCTTGTGATACCTATGAAGGTGGGTTTGTCATTTGAGCCTTGCCTAACAAAGGTACTATGGAGGTAGCAAGAGCCTTTGCCAATATCCCAAAGCCCAGGGGTGACAGGTGCAAGCCGTCCCTAGCGAAGCAGGTGGTTCAACAGAAGATGAGTATGTGAGGGTGTAGTCCCTGTGATTAGTTAGCAGTGGCATATATGACTGCTCACGTGGATAAATGCCAGGTAAGTCATATGCAATATGTCACAGGCAACATACATGTGAACAGGACAAACAGTGATGTTCTGTCAAGTGAGACATGGACATACATATAGTAAGCTATGCAGATGTCACTAGGAGTCCACAGAAGCTCTGTAACTATGCATTGCAGGTGGGATCAGTATTCCAGGGTAATTGCAAGCAAACATGCATGCAAACAAAGCTACAGTAAGCAGGGCTGCATGTAGTCCATTGTACAACAAACAAGCTGTACCACTTCCAGTAGGTAACACTGCAAATATGCAGGCACTATGCACATGTACATGGAAATACACAGGTCAGAAGGCTAGACTCCAGTCTCAGCGCACACAAGTGTACAGACCATGTACCTTCCTGTGCCATTACACAGATGTCATCATTATCAGTACCCATGGCAGCTGATTCAGGTTCCCTTCTGCATGACACCAGAGCAGCACCAGAACCTGTGGGAGGGAAACAGGAAACACAGTTTACAATGTCTACACAATATTACCAGTGATGCACACATCCACACATGCACAGGTCCAGACATGCACACAAGCGCACATGCACACATGCACACATGTGCACGTGCACACATGCACAGGTGCACACATGCACACATGCACACATGCGCAGGTGCACACATGCACACATGCACAGGTGCACACATGCGCACATGCACACATTCACACATGCACGCATGCACACATGCACACATGCGCACGTGCACACATGCACAGGTGCACACATGCACACATGCACACGTACACATGCACACAGTTGCACACAATTATACACTACTCAGTATGCATGATATCAACACACAGACACAGACACACCTGCATGTATACAAAGAGCACTACTAAGTGAGCCTAATATTACTATTACTATCAAGACTATTACAGGTATTGTTAATACACACTCACCAGCATGGATAGGCTGCATTGCTGTTACACCGGAGGGACCTGCAGAAGTGAGGAAACTAATGTCAGTGGGCACAACTGTGACATTGTTACTGAGTATGATACAGGTCAGTAGTACAACAGTCGCCTTTCACAGGTCAGCTGCTAATATTGAGGATATCACACTTGCACATTAAATACTATGATGACAGCTACAAACCAAGGACACACCTCACACATGCATTAACTACCAGTGTACACAACAGTTAACTATACATATGGCATTTTACCTGCACGCTCATAGTCTTGCTGCTGCGTGGCTCCAGCCTCCATCATAATGCATGTCTGCTGCTGTTGTTGTTGCTGGTGGATTGGAGCCACTACACTCATGAGTAGTCCCTCCAGTCTGGTGAGTGTGGGATGTGTAGCCACCCCACCACCTGTGGCGACCTGTTGCCTGTGGATATCTGAAGCACGCTGACGGACATTTCTGATTAAATCACTGCAGTGATGTTGTACCTGCTCATATGTCCTATTATGGGTGCCTATGTCATTTACCCAATGGACCAGGTCTTGCCACAGTGCAGCCCTCTCCTGCTGATTCTGGCTGGTGCGGGAAAAGAGTATTGCATAATCCCGCACCAGGCTCTGGTGTATCTCCTCATCCTCAGCTGCGGAGTAAGCTGGATTTCGCGGTTGAGCCATGTACCTGAAAAAGAAAATAACCTGATATCAGCAATATATGTCAGCAGAATTTGGCACACATACTACACATGCTACTCGACTGTTATGATACAACATATCTTACATATATAGCATATGTCTGTCTATTGGTGGATACACATGTAAATGGTCAGGTATCAGTGCCCAGCCAGCAACTGTGCAACAGTACCTGGCACACTCCATACGACATACTACCAAACCCCAGCAGTCAGAACACTGATTCAGGTCCAGAGCACCTCCTCACTCTGCGGGTTTGTATCTAGGTACTGTATGGCCTACATCATCAACTACTGTGAGCTGGCCACCCTGGATATACATATCCCACCTCCATCACCAGCACAAACGGCTATAGTGAATAACATTGCAGATGCAAACTTTACACTTTGTAACAGTGACATGGTATCCTTTCAGCCCACTGGGCCAGTGGAAGACACAACCCACAATGCTGACCCCTACACAAATGCTTTCTACGGACATCTCCGAGAATGCATGGATCATGCAATCCCATATATGACCAAGACACTCTCCACAAAGGGACAGCATCCTGTCTGGTGGACCCCAGCCATAGACAGATTGTATTACAAAAGATGGAAGCTACTGCAAGACAGAGCATAATTCCATAAAGGGAAGGCATGTCTGAGCAGAACTAGTAAGGATTTATTTTCCCTCATACAAACATCCATGGGCAACTTTGAGAGGGAAATCAAGAGGGACATTACAGATAACCAGAAGGCCTTCTTCAGTTATGTTAGCAACCTGGTCAGAATCCCTCCTCTATGCTCATAGTTAGTACACAACAACAAATAATTCACTGAAACCACAGATATTGACAACATTGTGGCAGACAGGTTCAGTGCAGGTGTCACCCCTCCCGCTGCCCCAAAATATGACATAGTTATCCCAGCTGACTGTAACCTCCCTGTCATCACAGATGTCCAGGAGAGAGCCGCCCTCAGGAAAGCAGAATACACAACATGACTGGGACCTGATGGTATCCCCTCTCTGCTTACAAACAGATTTATTTTAAAAGCCACATAGTACCGCTCAAGCCAGCCCTCAAAAACAGGCGGGTTTTTTATTAACTTTTCATTGGTCAATGTGGCTTTTAAAATAAATCTGTTTGTAAGCAGAGTTTTATCTGAGGAAGGGCTTAGCCCGAAAGCGCTCATCTTTTACATGCTCTCTGTTACAAAAAAATTTTAAAAGTTTTGATTACAGCAGTATCCAGTATCGTTTTTGTTTTCGTTTGGATTCTATGTTTGTAATTTGGTGTGACATTTGATACCTTCCACCCCTGAGAGAGGTGTAAGGACAACAATAATACTTGTTGTACAGCCAATTGTAATTGATAGTTTCCATGTCCGGCAGACATATGTGCGGAATGGGCAGCTATGTATGGGGCGTAATTTTTTTGTGGGTACAGAGTGCCCTTTTTTTTTTTTTCAGGTGAGAGTGGTATGTCAGGTGAAGGAAGTCGGTATAGCTGGGGAGGTAGGTTGGGTAGGTCAACAGACAAGACAAACAAGACGCATACAGGGGCAGTGTATGACACGTGTGGGTGGTTACACAATTGACGGGGATGGAGGTTTGGATATCCAGAGCCCATGAGCCCACAGATAGCAACAGTGGAACTGATATCCCCATCCATGGGCAGTTGCCACTGTTCCTTCACTGCCCAGGATGGGGCTGTGCTGGGGGCTGTGTAGGCCGGGCAACAGGCATGCCCGTAAGTTGTGCCACCTGTGCCTCAAGCCGGCATAGGGGCCCAAGAACAGAGTCCCGGATCTCCCTATGCACCACAGTCCGGACGCTACGGAGGGTGAGTGGTGGTTCTCCTCCAGCCACGCTTGCAGAGGGGGGATGGGCCCCATCCCCTGCAGCGCTTCCACCCGCAGGTGGCACAGGGCCACCGGAGGAGGGTCCAGACTGGGCACTAGTGCCAGGTGCACTCGCCAGCTGAGTTGGGAGAGGTGGGTCCGCTGGAACCCGCCTTCCCTGTCGTCCTATGTTTTGCATTATGTCATGACAGTTTGGGTTAGTAACATACAATACCATTCGCAATTAGTTGTAACAGCATGCATTAGTATTCCCATTAACCAAACACCCAGATATTCACACCATTGAACAGCGAGCATAACACATGCATAATATGAACAGCAATACACAGTCCAACAACATGCAGGGTTGATTGATGGCAACAGGCCATCAGGTTTGGATGTATGAACAGGGCAGAGGCATCAATGGACATGCAAATATTTATGACCCAACAGGACAAATGTCCAGGGGTGTTAATTGTGATTGCACATACCAATTTCATGTGGAATGGATTATATGTGGTTATAGGGTGGGGTGAAGAAAATATTATTAACACCTTCGAATACCAATACATATCCTGTACATTTCTAATAGCTACAGATATATACACACTACTGTTCTAACTACAGTTTCATATATGTTAACTACTTCAATTTGGTGATAGGACTGTTACTGCTACATCAATATACATTTTATTGTTATTCATACACGTTCATATCTGGCTTTGTTCAGCTACATCATCCTGCTACATTTGCTTTATATAGCTATAGACAACTGTGGATGTTTGATATTTCAGACAATCATACTATCTGCATATTGCAGACTGAGAGCAACATATCCAGATTTTGGGATACACATTCCAGCTGCAGCAACACTTTGGACACATTTCGCAGTTTGGTTCTACTTGTCACATTCATTTCATTCTGTACTGACTGCAGTATACTTTATTCAGGGGTTCTTACTACTTTATTGGTGGATTCATAACTCTTTCTCACACTCTCTCACTTGTTTTCATTTTACTATTCAGGATGGTACTTACTTCTAGGCTTTATTGACATGTTTTACCTGTAGTTATTACAATCCTTTCCAGCAGTCTCACTTCTGTCATGTTTCAGTATTTCAACAGGTATATATTTCATACATGTGATTTGCTCATCTTCTGCAGCTGTACTTTTCAGCCTGCTGCAGGTTGTGTACTATTATATTACAGGTGGGGCATCTTTATTTCAGACTTTATTTCAGACATTTTCATTTTTCTATTTGGATTACAGACTGCAACACACTTTTCTAATCAAGCAATACTTGCAAACACTTTTACACTGTTACTTGCACATTTTATTACTTAGTGACTACACTGCACTCTTTTGCTAACTGTCATACATTGATATTTCTTTACAGTTACTGGGAGTGGATTACTGACCTGCCTGGTGGCGCAACCGCACCAGCCTATCACCATAGGCTCTGCGGTTCACAGAATGGATACCTGCAGCTGTAATATAAATTAAGTAATATTGGAATACACATCTCCATAATATCAGCTAATTTAATTTCTTACATACATAATTAAATGTAACTTACTCAGTAGTGGGGCGTTGGGCATTTGCCGGGCCTCCTGGATCCAAAGGTTCAATTGGTCCTGCTTGCATCTCTTCAGGTCCGCATGGTGGTGACGGACCTGCTCACCAGTCCTTGGAATCCCTGTGGCACTGGTGAGATCATGAGCCAACCGGTCCCACGCCTCAGCCCTATATGCTCCCCAGAGGACCTGGCTCTGCATGAGTTGGACCTCATGATTGTGGACTAGGAGCCAGACCATGTATCAGGACTCCTCAATGCCCCACCTCTGTGCTCGAAAGCAACTACCCTCACCTACACCTGACATTCTGGCTGCAAGTCAGTTCTACAATCGTTTATGCTGTATATTCCCGCCTATGGAGCTTATATATGCCGTTTTTCTCGCACTTATCTGTGATTGGCCATTTTGGAATTGTATCCACTTCACAAAACCTGCTTTGTCATGCTCCACTTTCTATTCATTCCTATATATTTGCTATTACTGCATTCCTGAATACAGCTGTCGTGGCTTAGTGGTTCAGTACCTTGACTATGGTGCATGGTATCCTGGGTTCAAACCTAACCACTGCTTCTTATATTTTATGACTGTCTAGACAGGCTAGGGGGTGTGTCTGTGTAAAGGCAGTTTTGTTACAGCTTGCTCAACGTTGCCCGCCGGTTAGCGTGTTAGCACGGTGCGCAGCTCCGCGCAAACGGGGTGTGCTGGTTCACGCCTCATTTGGCTGTCAGCACGCATATTACGCTCAGCTCAGCTAGAGTCACAGTTTCAGCGTGTGAAACCACTGCTCAGCTACGGGCACTCATTTTGCACCTGTTAAACCACTGCTCAGCTACGGGCACTCATTTTCCACCTGTTAAACCACTGCTCAGCTACAGGCAGATGCACTCACCTTGTTAAACTGTAGCTCAGCTATAGGCACATCTGGCATTTTCTATTGTTTTGTTACCTCACATTTCTTCAAACTAAATGGACTATTTCATTACATTTTACATAAATTGTGATTTTTATATGTGTACATATTTGTCAGGGACTTGTTTCATGCTTATTTTACTAAAAAAAAAATTGATGTTGTGGGGGCTTGAACCATGGATGCCTGCTCTTCAGCCAACATCTCTACCACTATGCTATTGCTTCTTGGCTTACTTTGCATATTTAGTTCTTATATGCTTTCTCACTGACTGCTAACTGTGGCTGCGCTACGGGCACGCCCGCGCAAATGAGCGCACTCACGGGCAAACATCTTTACAATTTAAAAAAAATTATAAGATGTTCATTTGTACATTTTATGTTCATAGTCTGTGGGGGCATGTGTTGTGTTGTGTTTATTCACATTTCCATGGACTCTGTCGTGGGTGTTTACTTTGGGCACTTTTACTCTTCTGGGGGCATGTCCGCTTGCAGGGCTCGGCCTACGGACACGCCCCCTACTGTCTTACACGGACCGTGTTAGCCTTAGGTGTGATTCAGCATGCTCTCATGAATATGCAGAGCATGCTGACATCACTCCGTTTAACTGCAGCCTCCGTGTAAGAGTTATAACTCTTACACGGAGGCTTCGTGAATCCTGCCCATTGTAAAAGGCCAGTTAGTTAGAGCAGTCAGGATGTCTTCTCTAGAAACCTCCTTTATTTCGGAATGCAATTTACTAAAAGAAATGTTTTTGAAAAGATCTTACCCTGTTTCTTTAGTAGATAATTTAATGATGGAAGTTGCACATAAAAGAAGGGAAGGAGTCTTTAAACAAATTTTGGGTAGCATTTTGAGGTCAGAAGGTTCAAGTAATAATTTTCTCCCAACAGCTGAAGAAGTTACTGCAAATGTATCTATTGAATTCAATACAACTTTTATTGCCCCTTTTTCTGTCACTGCACCCAATGTAAAAGGGATTATTGTGAAAAACTGGGACTTGATTCTGGCTGATACTTCTGTTTGTTTAAAGTTTGGTGAGAGACCACGGGTAACTTTTAAAAGAGGCTGTAAATTGAAAGCCTTACTTGAAAGCCCTAATAAAAATATGTTAACAGTCTCAGGATGTATAAATGTGGCAGATGCCATTTTTGCAAGTACATTAAAGTTAATAAAATAATAACTGTTAAATATCAATTGAACATAACAAGTAGGTTCAACTATGAAACAAAAGGAGTGATATACTTAGTTTTGTGCGACAAATGCGAATGTTTTTATGTTGGTAAAATGGAGAGACAACTAAAACAACACATTTATGAGCAAATATATAATATAGGGAAACAAAATCCTACTCACATCTTAGCCAGACATGTCAGTAGCAACCCAGGGCACACTTTTTCATTTGTGGTTATAGAACAACTTCTCACACACATTCTGGGTGGCCCTTGGTCATTGCTGTTGGAAGAAAAGGAACTTAACTGGCAGCTGGCTTTAAATGCTTTCAGCTACCCAGGATTAAATGACAACTGTAATGTGAAATGTCTTTTAAAACTTAAATCTTTAGAAAGATGATTTTTAACTACAGGTTTACATATTTACATATGCATATAATATTTAAACTTTTTTCTTACATATATATATATATATATATATATATATATATATATATATATATATATTTTTTTTTTTTTTTGTTATATATACATATATTTAAAAGTATGTCATTTTAACAGAGATGGGAAGTGATGTCATGTATTTTTTTACTATTTAAAATATGTAATTTCCTATTTTCCTTGTCTGATGAAGTTTTCTTATTAGTGGCAGACAAAAGCGCTAACCATTTCACACTGAGCTAATCGAAGGAAGGGCACTGAGCAAACTCGGATCTATAATATATAACATTAAGTATCCTGTTTTTTTGCTTATTCTTTCGAGTTATTTTATATCACTTTGTCTACTGCATACTTTTCTAGCTAGTTTCACTGTGTTTGAGGTATTAACTGGAAACTGTCCACTTTTATTAAGCATCTGTTTGGGTTGTTCGTTTCTGATGTCCTGCCAAGGAGTGTGTCATATAACTTGTTTTCAGTTAAAAGCTTTCTCTAGATGCTCCTTTATCTGTTTAAAACTTTCATTTAAAGGCTCACTGCTGCTTTTCTGCTGTGAGAAACATTTCTGCAGTTTGTTTCTACCTAAGTAGTGTGGGTATTTGTAGCATTGTCCATATTCAGGCTTGTGTGTGGGCCTAGTGTTTGTGGAGGCTGTGTGTCTGAGCACATGTTCAAGGACATCTTGGTTTAGCCAAAGTCACTAGGCATTTCAGTGAGAGGGGATTGTTTATGGTCATTGGCTGACTGAGGTCACCTGGACTACAGCTTAAAGTAAGCGCCTCTTTTGAGCTTTTTTTAAAGTTGTCTCAGGTTTCAACTTTCTATTATCTAAGAAGTTAAGTTTGTGAGTGTTTCTGCCATTTCACACTGAGCTAATCGAAGGAAGGGCACTGAGCAAACGCGGATCTATAATATATAACATCAAGTATCCTGTTTTTTTGCTTACTTTTTCAAGTTATTTATAGCACTTTGTCTACTGCATACTTTTCTAGCTAGTTTCACTGTGTGTGAGGTATTAACTCGAAATTGTCCACTTTTATTAAGCATCTGTTTGGGTTGTTTGATTCTGATCTCCTGCCAAGGAGTGTGTCATATAACTTGTTTGCAGTCAAAAGCTTTGCTGTTGCCCGCCACTACTGTAAATTTGATCTGGGACACTCCTCCCAGTCTAGTGTTATTACCTTATTCTACCTAATACAGGGAGAACATTTGAGAAGGCCAATCCACTTAGTTTCTGCTCCTCCTTTCTCTCTTTCCACTTAAAAAAAAAAAGTCTAAGCTTCTTTCCTGCCTTTCCTGTGGGTAGTCTAGTCCGGATACAGATTTGCTGTGTCCAGGACTGTTTGTGGGCTTCTGAGCCCCCAAGCATTTCTGTGTTGGAGGGAAGCTTTCTAGCTTAATTTTGTTTCTTAGAACTAGCCAGTTTTTTAGTTTCAGCACTCAAGTCTGTTTCTTTGAGCTCAGCAATTGTTCAGAACTTGTAAGCACTAAATAAGCTGCAAATGACTACAGCACTCAACTTTCCTCACTTGTCTAGAGGAAATCAGTTTCTAGTACTTAACAAATAAGCACCTATCCAGGCATGTCTAAGGGTCAGCTCCTGGTGTTTTCTCCTGTCTACCTGATGAATCTGGGCATCTTGGGCAATGCAGCAATTGCCTCATGTACACAGACAACCCTCTCCTCCTACCACCCTACACTACAACCTGTGAAAGATGCACTTATATAGCCAAACTGGAAGCAAAGCTCTCTTCACCCAAGACTGGATTAGACAGACAAGAGGGGAAGGTAAACACTTGCACCACACCACACTTATCACATAGTCCCTCAAAACCTACACCACCAAAACATACATATAGAAACACAAAATACACACCTACATTTGTGGAGACTCTCAGTAAAAACAAAAAGATGATTTTTAATTACAGGTTTCCATAGTTACATATGCATATAAATATTTAAACTTTTATATGTATCTATATATATATATATATATATATATATATATATATATATATATATATATATATATATATATTTATTTTTTTATTATATACATATATTTAAAAGTATGTTATTTTAACAGAGATGGGAAGTGATGTCATGTATTTTTTTTACTATTTAAAATATGTAATTTCCTATTTTCCTTGTCTGATGAAGTTTGCTTATTAATGGCAGATGAAAATGCTAACCATTTCACACTGAGCTAAATGAAGGAAGGGCACTGGGCAAACTCAGATCTATAATATATAACATTAAGTATCCTGTTTTTTGCATATTTTTTCGAGTTATTTATAGCACTTTGTCTACTGCATACTTTTTTAGATAGTTTCAGTGTGTGTGTGAGATATTAACTGGAAATTGTCCACTTTTATTAAGCATCTGTTTGGGTTGTTTGAGTCTGATCTCCTGCCAAGGAGTGTGTCACATAACTTGTTTGCAGTTAAAAGCTTTCTCTAGATGGTCCTTTATCTGTTTAAAACTTTAATTTAAAGGCTCGCTGCTGCTTTTCTGCTGTGAGAAACATTTCTGCAGTTTGTTTCTACCTAAGTAGTGTGGGTATTTGTAGCATTGTCCATATTCAGGCTTATGTGTGGGCTTAGTGTTTGTGGAGGCTGTGTGTCTGAGCACATGTTCAAGGACATCTTGGTTTAGCCAAAGCCATTAGGCATTTCAGTGAGAGGGGATTGCTTATGGTCATTGGCTGACTGGAGTCACCTGGACTACAGCTTAAAGTAAGCACCTCATTGGTTCTTTTGAGCTTTTTTTTAAGTTGTCTCAGGTTTCAACTTTCTGTTACCTAAGAAGTTAAGTTTGTGAGTGTTTCTGCCATTTCACACTGAGCTAATCGAAGGAAGGGCACTGAGCAAACTTGGATCTATAATATATAACATAAAGTATCCTGTTTTGTTGCTTACTTTTTCAAGTTATTTATAACACTTTGTCTACTGCATACTTTTCTAGTTAGTTTCACTGTGTGTGAGATATTAACTGGAAATTGTCCACTTTTATTAAGCATCTGTTTGGGTTGTTTGATTCTGATCTCCTGCCAAGGAGTGTGTCATATAACTTGTTTGCAGTCAAAAGCTTTGCAGTTGCCCACCACTACTGTAAATTTGATCTGGGACACTCCTCCCAGTCTAGTGTTTTTAACTCATTCAACCTAATACAGGGAGAACATTTGAGAAGGCCAATCCACTTAGTTTCTGCTCCTCCTTTCTCTCTTTCCACTTAAAAAATGTTCTCTTTCCACTTAAAAAAAAAAATTCTAAACTTGTTTCCTGCCTTTCCTGTGGGTAGTCTAGTCCGGATACAGATTTGCTGTGTCCTGGACTGTTTGTGGGCTTCTGAGCCCCCAAGCATTTCTGTGTTGGAGGGAAGCCTTCTAGCTTAACTTTGTTTCTTAGAACTAGCCAGTTTTATAGTTTCAGCACTCAAGTCTGTTTCTTTGAGCTCAGCAATTGTTCAGAACTCGTTATAAGCACTAAATAAGCTACAAATTACTACAGCACTCAACTTTCCTCACTTGTCTAGAGGAAATCAGTTTCTAGTACTTAACAAATAAGCACCTATCCAGGCATGTCTAAGGGTCAGCTCCTGGTGTTTTCTCCTGTTACCTGATGAATCTGGACATCTTGGGGCAATGCAGCAATTGCCTCATGTACACAGACAACCCTCTCCTCCTACCACCCAACACTACAACCTCTGAGAGATGCACTTATATAGCCAAACTGGAAGCAAAGCTCTCTTCACCCAAGACTGGACTAGACAGTCAAGAGGCGAAGGTAAACACTTGCACCATACCACACTCATCACATAGCCCCTCAAAACCTACACCACCAAAACACACACATAGAAACACAAAATACACACCTACATTTGTGGAGGCTCTCAGTAAAAATGTGCAGAAGCAACAGGGACCTCCAAAGCAGAAACACAAGCAACCTCCACCCCTCAACACAACCCAAATGACACATAGCCCACAAACTCAGTGTGCCACTCAACCACAGCCCGTAAGGCATAACAACATACCCAACACTAAGGTCATTGGTGACTCTGATGTTCCACTCACCAGGCTAAACAAGGAGAAAGTTACTATCAGCTGCCTGTTGGGTGCCAGGATCTGCCACATAATACATGCACTCAGGTCACCCCACAACAGGTACAAATATGACTCTGTCATTGTCTATGTTGATGTGAATGACCTGAGATGTACCTCCCTGGACTACATGGAAAAGGGCATGGAGGAGCTGTCCAATCTTGTAGCCGAGGCAGGTATGACCCTAGCCCTGAGTCGCATCCTGCCATCACCCAGAATTATACCACAGTACAAGAACAAAATGATTGACTTCAACAATTGGCTACGCTTCTGGTGTCATTCTAAAGGGATCCAATATCTGTCTGCCTAGGATGACATGATTGACAAACCACGATGCTTTGCCAGAGATGGCCTGCACCTGTCGGCCTTGGGATTCTGGATACTGGCTAAGGCTCTAGCCACCCCTATAGTGCCTTTTTTAGGCAAGGTTCAAATGACAAATTCACCACCATAACAAGTACAAGCAAGCAAAATATGAGATTATTGCTATTCAATGCTAGAAGTCTAAACCTCAAAATGCACTCACTCGAGGCACTCCTTAAATTGGAGAACATCGACATCTGTGCAGTGACAGAGACCTGGTTCAAGGCTCCAGAGGGCACCCCTGCATTACCAGGCTATAATTCATATCACACCTTTTGGCTACTAACCTGGACCGAAACACTAAAGGTGGCAGTGTGTCCATATTCATGAAGGATATCCACACCTCCAAGCTAGTTGCTCAGCATAATGCATCCGAGATTATCCAAGTGCAACTAACTCTGGGCAAGACCGCAATCCAAATTGTAGCTTTCTACAGATCCCCCACCATGCCCCAGGATTCCCACTCCTCATTTCTTGATACACTGGAAAATATTAGGGTACAACCTACCACCCTAATAATGGGTGATTACAACTACCCCACCATTAACTGGGAAAACTACTCATGTACCAACTCTTGTGCTCAACATTTTCTGGAATTCATAAATTCCAATGCCTTGGATCAACTTATCCACACCCCCACCAGGGGCAGCAATATCCTAGACCTGGTCATTATTAACATGGGCGATCGGTGTTCCACACCAGAGTTCAATTCCTCGTAGGTCAGATCCGACCACAAGCTAATCACCTAAACATCCACATCCCTCCCTCACTACCCATTAGGGAAACCACTGTAAAACATTTCTCCAAAGCCTAGTTCATGCTTCTTAAGACAGAAGTGGCAAACCTCATGACACACATGCTGACGGACAATAGAGTATGTATGACTGCTGAATCCTACACAAATACACTTTATAAGCACTTACACGAGTGCATGGATTTTGCAATCCTTAACAGAACCAAGATGCTATCTTCCAAAAAAAGGAAGCCAATCTGTTGGTCCCCTGCCATAAACAAACTCTACAAAAGAAAAAAAGAAACTGTTGCAAAAAAGAGTAAAATCCCATGACTGGAGGAACTCCCTGGTCATCCTCAGTAAGAAGCTGAGATTCCTCATAAAATCCTCCAAAGCTAGTTACAAAAACAAAATCGCCACTGACTCTAAAGACAACCACAAAGCATTGCATAGTTATGTCAAGAATCTCAATGCCAACACTCTGATCTGCTCTGAGTTACAGCACAATGGCACTAAATATACAGAACCAACTGATATTGCCAACATCCTGGCAGATAGGTTCACTGCTAACTTTACCCAATCTCATCCCATAAAGGGCCCATCTCTATACCAGAAGAATGCAAAGTTCATGCAATCACGGCTGCACAGGTAAAAAACACATTCTCCAAAGCCAAGAACACAGCATCCATGGGACCTGACAACATCCCAGGCTGCATTCTACATGAACTACAGAACGAACTGGCACCTCCACCTAAGTACCATGTTCAGTCATAGACTCACTTCAGGCTATGTGCCCACAAAATGGCTCACAGCGACAGTTATCCCACTCCACAAAGGGGGAGCCACCACGGAACCCAGAAACTACCGCCTCATTAGCCTGACAAGCCTGGTCTGCAAGGCTATGGAATGTATCATCATGGAACTTATAAACAATGACATTGGTAGTTTCCAAACTCTGGACCCCACCCAGTTCAGGTTTGTAAAAGGCAGAGCATGTCTCCTAAACCTGATAGACTTCTTTGAAGTGGTCATCAAATCCGTAGATGAGGGTAAGGTGTTTCACACAGCCTATCTAGATCTCGCCAAGGCTTTTGACACCATCCCCCACTCTGGTATTATAGATAAACTCACTAAACTAAGTATAAATCCCTATGTCACAATATGGGTTGCCAAATGGCTCACTGACAGAACCCACACTGTGAAAGTAGCAGACTCCAAATCCAGCTTCAGACCAGTGACAAGCGGAGTTTCACAGGGTTCAGTCCTGGGTCTTCTCCTGTTTGGTATCTACTTCTCTGAAGTACAGGCTAACACAGAAGGTCTTTGGCTAACAAAGTTCACAGATGACTGCAAACTAAGAGCCATAATAAAAACTCCAAAGATGCGGGCATCCTACAAAAGGGCCTCACTGAGACAGATGCCTAGTGTCAAAGCCATGGCCTCAAGCTCAATGCCAAAAAGTGCATTGTCATCCCTTTTGGTAAAAACTCTGTAACCATGAACTACCACATAGGCGGTAGTCTACTGAACACTGATAGTGTGATAAGAGACCTTGGGACACAGGTGGACAGTAGTCTCTCCTTTGATAATCACATCTCCACAGTAGTCAGGAAATCCTTCTATGTGGCACACCTCATCACAAAATGTTTCTCATTCAGGAAAAAAAAGGTCATTGTTCCCCTCTACTCATCACTCATTAGACCCATTAAAGAGTACAATGCCCCTTTTGGTATGTACCTCACAAGATATCTACAACAACTGGAAAGGCCGCAGCATACCTCACAAAGAGGATTACCAGCCTCAAATAGATGCCCTACATGGACCATCTCAAAAAACTGCAGCTTTATTTCGTCGCATATCGCCTACTCAGAGGTGATCTCTGCCTAACATACA
Organism: Protopterus annectens; assembly: GCF_019279795.1. NCBI lineage: Eukaryota > Metazoa > Chordata > Ceratodontiformes > Protopteridae > Protopterus > Protopterus annectens. Next base: position 273,991,295 of record NC_056740.1, read on the forward strand.
AAGCTATGTCAAACCCAGAGCTTTTGGACATGCTTCACTTAAAGAAATCCCTCCGAGCTACAAGCTCTGGGGACCTAAACCTTGTCACCACAATAAACAGAACATGCTGGAGGGATAGATTCCTGTCCTAGAGACTTCCCATACTCTGGAACAAACTACCTGTCTATACCAAACAAAGATCCTCATTAGCACTCTTCAAGAAAAATCTTGACGATTGGATGGGAGATAGGAAATTCACCCCTGGAATCACTTCTGTGGCTCTGCTCGACAGTGGCACAGGAAAATAATTTTCTTGGGTGGCGAAAGCCAGGGTACCTTTTGGCTAGGCTTATATAGGCCCTAGAGCCAATAGCCTAGTACCTACCTATGAACCTTCCTATGAACCTATGAACTTCTTAAACAGTTTGTTTGTTGGACTTGCTGATTCTGCCACTCTTCTTTGTTTTTTGTTTTTCTTTTCCTTTTTTTTTTTTTGTTTCTTTTTTTATTTTTTACACCTTCACCTAAGAGCATATAGTTTGCCTTGGTGAAGATGTTTAGCCTGATTTCTCCCTTAGTGTCAGTTCAAAAGTGACTGATTTGTGGTCAGTTTTAACTTATGAGGGTCCAATAGTTGCAACAGTGCACCTGTTTGACATGTTTTTGAGGACCAGAACTAGAATGTTTGTTCCTCTTGTCAGAGTGTGGATAATTTGCTCCAGGGCATTTGAATTCACAAAGCCAAGGAACTTTTGTGCTAGTGAGTTTGAGCTAGAGTAAGTTTACCAGTTGATGGTGGGATAATTGAAATCCCCCATAACCAGTGCATTTGGTAAAATTTGGATTGTCTTCAGTTTGATTAAATAGGCTTTGTGGGTGTCGTGACTCATGGAGGGGGGTCTATAACTGACTAGGACTTGAATGGAGATCTTACCCACCGTAAACTGGACCTGGAGTAACTCCATGGAGTTGTCCAGTCTAACTAGACATGAAGTGAATTTATCTCTAATATAGATTGCAACACTGCTCCTTTGGTTTTCACACATTCATTTTGCAGTCTAAAGGTGTGGAAGGCATTGCTGCCTTACAGGGCCAGAGTACTCTCTGATGCTTTAAGCTAGGTTTCTCTGACTGCACAGACATCTACATCTTCTAATGAGGGAAGTGCTTCCAGGGAGTGCAATTTTTGGTTTAAGCTCCTAGCATTTAGCAGAATAACCCTTATTTTGTTCTGATTGGTTAATTTCACATCAGTAATGTTGCTTTCTAGACCTTGCCTAAAAAGGCACTATGGGGGAGGCAAGAGCCTTTGCCAGCAGCTGAAAGCCTAGGGTACCAGGGGCAAACCATCTCTGGCAAAGCAGCGAAGTTAGTTGACCATGGTTTCTCAGGTAGACAGGAACTGGATCCCCTTGGAATGACACCAAAAACTAAGCCAATTATTGAAATCAATCATTTTTTGTTTGTACTGTGGAATCATTCTAGGTGATTGTAGCATGCTGCTCAAGGCTAGGGACATACCTTCCTGGGACATATCCTCAGAGAGCTTGACCATGTCTCTCTTCATTTTATCCAGTGAGGAACATCTCAGGTCATTCACATCAACATGAACTATTACAGAGTCATAGCAGTACTTGTTGCTGAGAGACCTGAGTGCATGCGTGACTTTATCCTTGTCCAACATAGTGAGTGGGAGATCCGTGTGTCTCACTATTGAGTCTCCAATGGCAAGAAAATTTGTTTTTTGAGTGTTACGCCTTGTGGGCTTTATGGTGTTGCTATGAGTCATGAGTGCTGTGAAGACTGTGTTAGCTGTAGCAGACTTGTATTTTGGAGGTCTCTGGTGTTTTGGTAAGTTTTTTAAGAGAATCTCCGCATATGTGGATTTATGTGTTTGCTGCATACTATGTGTATGAGTATTGGTATGTACATGTGAATATTAGTGGTGGGTGAGTTGTCAACCTTCTCCATGTTACTGTTTTGAGTGAAATAGAGAATGGATTCTAGATTCTTGGTGTAAATATATTTCTCGCACTCTGTATTAGACTGTGTTATTAGTAGAGGGTTGTCTGTGTACATGAGACAATTGCTACATGGTCTCAAGAGACCCAAATCAACAAGTTTGGCAGGAGAAACAAGGGTAGTCCAACTGTTCACAATGCTAGGCTGAAGACTGTTGTCACTAGGGGTGGCTTTTCAGAAAAGATCACAGAGGAGCTTGGCGAATGGATATTTCTGCCTGGGTTTTATGGGAAAATTTGTTGAATTTAACTCTCCAATTTTGGCAAACAATTGCACAGTAGTATGCAGTGTTGTGTCATGCACAAACAGAAACTTGCTCAGGTGTAGTACGGCCTAAATACCAGAAGCTAAAACTTGAAAAAAACAAAAACTAACAAAATTCAAAAGTACCAGTTAGGATACTTATTCCAAGCCCAAGACCAGCCTCCCTTTACCAGTCAGGTGCCAATCAAACACAATTCTCTCACAAAGGTGCATATAGGCCCCTTCCAATCCAAGATGGCCTGGAAAACATGCTCAGAGCAAACAAGCCACTACAAACAATTTCAGAAGCAGCAGGCCTGGATCTGGACTATGCTACAGCTACTAGCTACCCTAATTTCAGGAAACACTAGAGAATATTTAGCACAGCATAAAATAGCAGTGAGACACTGAAAAAAAATGCTTAAAACAGCAGAAAATCAGCCAAGATGCTCTAAAGAATGATTTAAGCAGTTAACAGAGCAGTTAATTAAGTACTGCTTGTTGGGAAAACCAGAGCAGGCAGAACAGATAGCTTGAAAACAGTGAAAAAAATACCAGTAAAAACTTAACAAACAGTGGAAATAACAAAAAAGCTTGCTAAACAGTGAAAACAGCAATAACATTTGATTTTACACACAGTGTAGCAGGCAATTGCAGTAAATACAGTATAGAAGTATGAGGCAGGCAATAAAAAAGTGCATTAAATAGTATAAATAAACAATAAAACAATAAACTTATGTTTTTTTGGAAGCTCAGAAGCCTCTAGTCATCTGGTATCTCAGCTGAGAGTTGTGGCGGGTAGCCCACCTAGGTTCAGATTGCATGCACACACTCCAGGACTGCTGGGAGGAGCAATGACAATTGTTAGCTGCTAATAGCTTGCAATTGTTAATGATTACTCCGACTACAACAAGCAATACTGAACAGACTCATCACTCTGAAGTGTGTATCATGCACAGTAGACTTAAAAATAAAGTGGAAGCACCCTAATAGCTATGAGAACAAACTTAACAACACTGATATTCTTATCCATCCTCTGTTTAAAAATCTTTCTTAAATGCTGATCATCTCTATCACACAATGAAACAATGAAGCAAATAAATGCCCATGACATTGCATTTCTGTACTTAAGCTAAGAGGAGGAGAAGATGCTCAGAAAATATACAGAAGAAATAGCCGGTAGTGTTGGAAACCTTACATTAGCAATGTGTGGGCTGTTTTTAGCCTTAAAAAATTGTCAATATCATATTCACCTAGACATGTTCAAACAAATGAGAAAGGAACATTTTCTGACCTTTCAAACTGCTGGACCTGTAATTTGAAGGTCTTCTAAGTCAGATCTATATGGTATGTACATTTTCTGGTTACTACTCTAAGCCTGTGTTGGTGGCAGAGGGAAAAGAAACACAGCTGAGTTTGTGAAGGTATTTGCTGAATTGAGGGTTTAACTCCAAATAGTGTGCTGTCTGACAGAGTTAATGCATATGATCATGTTGGAATACACACAGGTTTAGGAGACTTCACAACCCTTCATTATTATTCTATGATATTTGTTACTACTGACAATTGTTTTCTTTTATTGTGCTCCTCATTTGCTATTAGTTTGGCAAAGAGCATTTTGGACTGGCAGCATACCTCTCAACCTGGAAACATCAAAAATCTGGACAAAGGCCCATGAAAAATAGGTACAAATCTGTATGCTGATTAACATAAAATCTGCATACATAATTATGTAACCCCACCCACCCCAATGAAATTGTGGGATACCAACTTTCAAACGCAAACTGAAGAACAGACAGTATATACACACACATTTATATATATATATATATATATATATATATATATATATATATATATATATATATATATATAAACAATCTTGAGCTTTTTAGATCAAGCACAGAATTTCTGAAAAGAAATAAAAACACCTACCTGCCCTTGCTAATTATGTATACTAACTCTGAGATCACATAATAACAGGGAAAGAGTAAAATCCCAGAGCCTGCTACACTACAGTCTTGGACACTGAGCAATCCAGCAGCCAGGAAAAACATTCACTCTTCTGAGCATTTGCTCTTAGTGACTGCAATGCTGTCTGTCTATCTATCTATCTATCTATCTATCTATCTATCTATCTATCTATCTATCTATCTTGTGTCTGTGAAGACACACACACAAACACACACAGCCACACACACACACACACACACACACACACACACACACACACACACACACACACACACACACACACACACACACACACAATAAATAGATTGTCTGTCTGTAGATACAGGGGGGTTTCTACAAACATGCAGTCTTCATATATCTGTTTTGAAAGTCTGCATTAAATGAACACCAATGTGATATGAGCTCACTTCCTTGCTGGCATGGAAACAATTGATTTTGCATTATTTTGACTGACATTTTTCTTGTGAGTGATATGTTTTGCAATAGACTTGTTTCAGTACAGGGATGTAACACACAGTTTAAGCTCTGTAGGGAGGAGATATCAAGTTATTTAATGCAGTGTGTATAAATTTAGTTTGAAAAAGTTATTTTTGTTAGCTCTTGATTTGGTGACTTTAAGTAACCCACTGTCTATACTCCACTAGTACAAGTCAGTGACTGTATTTCACTGACTTGCATCCCTTTGCTTAAAAAATGAAGTAAATAACGTATATATAATATATATAATAAAGGGATGTGGAGATCTAGGGGTCTGGCCCCCAAAGTACCCTTTATTTTATATTAACACCAATATTTTGTTTAATATTTGTTAACTGGGTAATTTAACTATGTGTCCCATTAGTGAATTCCCCTCTTTGCCGAAATGTGTACCTATGCCACTTCTCAGATTGTTGTTCTCCCAAATCTCCCCCAAACAGTTATGCATGCAGTGCACTATCTGGACAATCCCAGTGTTTAAAATTCGGGTCCAATTTTAATCCGACCAAAGTAACACCCACTTTAAAAACGTCACACAGTTCCTGCCCACAGTGTCGTTTTACTTGTACATCCTCTTTCCCAGTCTCTCTTCAGTTCCCATCCTAAATGAAACCATCACTTTACGTTCCTATCACTATAAGTCTTTATTTTCTGCAACAGTTACGTGAAATTTAGGGAGATTGCATTGTGGGTTGCCTCTCAATCTCTTAAAACTAGAAGTCTGGACAACAGCTGAGAAAATGGAGGAGACTAAGGCCCAAAATATATGAATATTGCTTTTATTAACTTGGAGTATTGCTAGAATAACAGAATTAGTGGTAACATGCATTTTTCTGAACTATCATGTGTCCGAAACGGAAACGCATGTCATTTTTAGTCACTCAACAGCACATTAAATCACAAATTTTATCAGGAACTGACTAATAATGCAAAACAAAAAGCTGGATATACTGTGAAAATATGGACACTTGAGACCAAAGGATTACAGTAAAGCTATGGAGCTTGAACAAAAGCTCCACAGACTAATGCTAGCTGCCCTTATTTTACACTCGCTAAGCAATGCTGTTTGGCGAGTGTAAAATAAAGAAAAATTAGAACTGTGTGCATGAGTGTGTGTACATGCGAGTGCAATCAATCTAACCCATGGCTCACAGAAACTGTGTCACCCAAGGCTGATAACAGCAGTCGAGATGTATTTGGTACCCTCTGAAATGTGTCCTTTAGCATGCAGGATAATGGTCTCCTGCACCTTACTAAATAAAGATAAGAAAGCGGTAATCTCCCAGTGAAGTACCTCGTGGGCTTTACTGGCAGCTTTTCCTGCGAGGTACTTCACTGGGAGATTACCCTTCTTTTTACTGTTACAAGAGGGCACTAATTGTAATGAGTTGTAGAGTACTGCATGTGCGTATTGATTTTGTTTTTAAATACTGCTAATAGCTAGATCCAGTTCTTAACTTTTTACAGTGTTTTGTCTTAAATGGAAAGAAAAGTTGCGCAACCTAACTGTACGGGTCTTAACTACAATATAGATGCAATAAAGTAATGTTTAAGAACTAGCGAGCTGTACCTTCACAAACACTGATCTGATGGAATGGAAAGTATATTCCAATATTGTTTCCATACCTGGAAATTCAAGTACTGTTTGTAGCGTCGTGTCTCACATTAGGAAGTTGCCTTCAGTAGTTTAGCTTCAGTGACCAGCATACTGTTTTTCAGTGAAATATGACTATCGTACCTCTGAATCTCTTAGCGAAAGATTTCTGGACAAAGCCAAACTGGCCAAAGAATGCACAGAAAATCAGGTCACATTAGAAATTGATGGAATGCATTGGTATGCATTTTCAGAAGGTTATAATGCCTGAAAAGTCACATATCTCTTTAGTTATTGACTTAAATCATTAATGATTTGCCAGGAAATCACAAATATTATGAGCAGCATACTGATATGTGTGCGCATGTGTGTATGTATGTATGTATGTGTGTGTATATATAGATATGACTCCTGCTGCTCTTGTTTGTAATTTGTTCATTCCGTAGATTGTTCACGCTGATAACTACAGTACAGTATGTCTTACTCTGGTAAGTTTGGTAATCTTTTAGAGTATTTACCAGAGTAGTTCCTTCCTCTCGCCTATCAAGATTTAACCCAGGGCTCAACTTGGCCCATCTTCGATTGCACACATTTTCCACAAAAATATGATACGTTTCTTCAGCATTCGTGATGTATTCTTTCTTTGTAAATATAGCCACACGTAACTTTTTTTCTTCTTTCCAGATAATACAGTTCTACTAGACTGGCTCGCTACCTATGCCTTTCAACTGATCATTATTTTGCGAAATATTCTTTACTTTTGTTTCGTATTTTTTGCCTGTTAGGCAGTTGTACCCTGCGAAAAAAAAAAAAACAGAAAAATGTCAAATATCCTGAGATTTTAGGACACAACTATCACCTAAGCTTTATCTAAAAGTTGTATAACACAATTATTTTGTATGCAAAACCCCAGAATATTGCATGAAACAGCACATCAGCTCAAATGCTAAGGTTATATTTTGGTAGAAAGTGAAGCTCAGTACTTGGTATGTTTTGTTCTGCAAAATTCGCTTTCCAGCAAAATGTTCCTCTTTGAGCATTTGAAAAGCTGGCAACACTAGTGCAGTATAGATGTATATTTTGGTAAATCTCCAAAGATTACAGTAATGCCAGGGATTAGCATTTTATACTTCTCATTCTTGAGGTAATGCTTGTTGATGCGCTGCTGTTCGATTATCTTTTTATGTGAATTGTAGTAATATATAAAAATTGTACTTGATTCTGGGCCTTTGCCACCCCATTATTTTTCGCTTTATCCAGAAATCATGAATACAGAAGTTGAGAGTTATGTCTTCACATGTCTGTACTGTTACAGTACAGTTTAGCTTCTGGCCTGTGTGCTCTGTAGACCTACTTGCTTGAGGCATGTGTTTTGCAAGCTACATGAAAATGTACAGAAAATGGTAATGCAGTCAGTGAATTTAATGTATGTATTTGACTGTCTTTCACTTCATCTAAAAATTTATTGTTTTAAGTAGGAGAGAGGTTGCTAGCCTAGAGTGATTGACCCTGTCAATAAAGGACATACAAAAGTATAAGTAAAATAAATAAAAAATATTATCTAATAGCTGACATTCTCAGAAGGTGAAATAAATGACACAGTGGCAAACATTTAAAAATGGACAAGCATTTAGAATGCTGTGGTAGAGTATGTGATAAATATGCCAGACATATAGCTGTAGTCATGCCCAGTCCACACACAGATATCAACACTGACTTTGGATCAAAACTGATAGTCTATAAGTGTCACAGGGGATTTATTACACAGCAAGTGCATTAGTGTTGTAGGCAAAAGGTCTTGTATCTGTTGAATGCAATAGTGTCAAGTAAATCTGTGCAAATAATGCTGTCATAATATTAAAGTTTATTCCTTATAAAAAATTCTAAGACATAAATACAAGAATAAGACAGGCATATAGAGAGCTGGCATGGAAGAACTGTGTGTGAGTGG